>NC_138771.1:677142039-677347709 GCF_965119305.1 Pelophylax lessonae | reverse complement strand
CTCTGTCACGGTGGGAGGAGGGGGGGTGTCAGGGGGTTGCTTGGTCACAGTCTGAGGGTAGCGTGTCAGGGGGTTGCTCTGTCATGGTCGGGGGGGGGGTTTATTCTGTCACAGTGGGAGGAGGGAGGGGGGGTTCAGGGGTTGCTTGGTTACGGTCTGAGGATGGTGGGTCAGGAGGTTGCTCTGTCATGGCCGGGGGTTAGGGGGGGTTACTCTGTCACGGTGGAGGAGGGGGGTGTCAGGGGGTTTCTTGGTTATGGCCTGAGGGTAGCGTGTCAGGGGGTTGCTCTGTCATGGTCGGGGGGGGGGGGGTTCAGGGGGTTGCTTGGTTATGGTCTGAGGGTGGTGGGTCAGGGGGTTGCTCTGTCATGGCCGGGGGTTAGGGGGGGTTACTCTGTCACGGTGGGAGGAGGGGGGTGTCAGGGGGTTGCTTGGTCACAGTCTGAGGGTAGCGTGTCAGGGGGTTGCTCTGTCATGGTCGGGGGGGGGGGTTTATTCTGTCACAGTGGGAGGAGGGAGGGGGGGTTCAGGGGGTTGCTTGGTTACGGTCTGAGGATGGTGGGTCAGGAGGTTGCTCTGTCATGGTCGGGGGGGGGGGGGTTACTCTGTCACAGTGGGAGGAGGGAGGGGGGGTTCAGAGGGTTGCTTGGTCACAGTCTGAGGGTGGCGGGTCAGGGGGTTGCTCTGTCATGGTCGGGGGGGGGGTTTATTCTGTCACAGTGGGAGGAGGGAGGGGGGTTCAGGGGTTGCTTGGTCACAGTCTGAGGGTGGCGGGTCAGGGGGTTGCTCTGTCATGGTCGGGGGGGGGGGTTTATTCTGTCACAGTGGGAGGAGGGAGGGGGGGTTCAGGGGGTTGCTTGGTCACAGTCTGAGGGTGGCGGGTCAGGGGGTTGCTCTGTCATGGTCGGGGGGGGGGGGGTTTATTCTGTCACAGTGGGAGGAGGGAGGGGGGGTTCAGGGGGTTGCTTGGTCACAGTCTGAGGGTGGCGGGTCAGGAGGTTGCTCTGTCATGGCCGGGGGTTGGGGGGGGGTTACTCTGTCACAGTGGGAGGAGGGAGGGGGGGTTCAGGGGGTTGCTTGGTCACAGTCTGAGGGTGGCGGGTCAGGAGGTTGCTCTGTCATGGCCGGGGGTTGGGGGGGGTTACTCTGTCACAGTGGGAGGAGGGAGGGGGGGGTTCAGGGGGTTGCTTGGTTATGGTCTGAGGATGGTGGGTCAGGAGGTTGCTCTGTCATGGCCGGGGGTTGGGGGGGGTTACTCTGTCACGGTGGGAGGAGGGAGGGGGGGGTTCAGAGGGTTGCTTGGTCACAGTCTGAGAGTGGCGGGTCAGGAGGTTGCTCTGTCATGGTTGGAGGGTTTGCACGGTTATGTTCGGGGGGAGGGGCATTCCTCTCTGACAGTCAGGGGGGTGTCCATCTATTGGTCGGAGTTCATACCTCTTATTTCCCGTATTTTCCAGGGTTCCCCAGCACAGAGCTCCCGGCGGTGGTCAGTAACGCCATCTTGTCGGCTTATCATGGGAGTCTCCTGAGCGTCAACCTGGGCTCTCCTCCCCCTTCTACTGACCAGTCTCCGCCCACCTCCAATGACGCTCTGCTCTTCCATGAAAAGTGCGGCACGCTCATCAAGCTCAGTAACGGCAATAAGACGGCGGAAAGGAGGCGGCCTCTGGATGAGTTCAACAATGGGGTGGTGATGACCAATAGGCCGCTGAAGGACGGAGAGATGTTTGAGGTGAGGGTGGTGCCACTCGCTTGTTTTTCCTGGTCTGCCATGCTGGGCCAAGGTTCAATGTCCTTTCTATCCACAGATCCGCATCGATAAGCTGGTGGATAAATGGTCGGGGTCCATTGAAATCGGGGTCACCACCCACAATCCCAACAGCCTGGAGTACCCGGCTACTATGACCAATCTGAGATCAGGTGAGAGACTTCTCTGTCCTCTACTAGGACCGGCCTTCCTCATTACCCCTCTGGAGATAGGTCAGCACCCCAGGGGGAGGGGCCAGTTCCTGCTATTCTGATTCCTCCCTTAATGGAAGGCTGGCACCTCCTTGAGGGGGAGGGGGTGTCCTTCTCTAACCCCTCCTCTGATGGATAACAGGCACCTATCTCCCTCCCAGGCCTGGGGGTGGGTCATCCTTCTCTGACCCCTCCTCCAATGTATGGCAGTCACCTGTCTCCCTGCAGGACCTGGGCCACCCTAACACCCCTCCCCCGAGTCACTTGCTTTACACTTTGACGTGATCCTAATGACCGTTTTATTTCCATATTGTGGTGTTTTCCTCCTCCAGTTACTGTGTCTGATCTGTTGGTTTCCATTTTTCTTCTCCTTACAGGGACCATCATGATGAGCGGCTGTGGGATTCTGACCAATGGGAAGGGGACACGGAGGGAGTACTGTGAGTTCAGCCTGGACGAGCTGCAGGTCAGGAACCAATCTTTGTCTCTTTTATGTTAAGGGTTTCCAGTCTGCATGGGCTATGACCTGGGGATGTATGGCGTGCTCATCTCCTCCATGATTGCCCAGCATCTGTGGAGGAGGTTCCTGGTGTCCAGGAGAAAGTCCCTCACCCCCCTCCCATGTCTGGGGAGAAACCCTTGCTATTAAGAAGAAAGTCCCTGCTCCCCCTTCCTGGTGTCTGGAGAGGAGGCTCCTGCTATGCTATCAAGGAAAAAGTCCCTGCCCCCCCCCCCCACCCTCTTGGTACCTAGGGAAGAGCCCCTGCTGTCTAGGAGAAAGTCCTTCCTCCCCCCCCCCCCCCAACCAGTGTCTGAGGAGAAGGTCCCTGCTGTCAAGGAGAAACTCCCTTGCCCACCCCCCTCATGCTGTCTAGGGAGGAGGCCCCTGCTATCAAGACGAGTCCCTCGCCCTCCCGGTGTCTAGGGAGGAGGCTCCTGCTCTCAAGGAGAGTCCCTCGCCCTCCCGGTGTCTGGGGAGGAGGCTCCTGCTATCAAGGAGAGTCCCTCGCCCTCCCGGTGTCTGGGGAGGAGGCTCCTGCTATCAAGGAGAGTCCCTCGCCCTCCCGGTGTCTAGGGAGGAGGCTCCTGCTATCAAGGAGAGTCCCTCGCCCTCCCGGTGTTTGGGGAGGAGGCTCCTGCTCTCAAGGAGAGTCCCTCGCCCTCCCGGTGTCTGGGGAGGAGGCTCCTGCTCTCAATGAGAGTCCCTCGCCCTCCCGGTGTCTAGGGAGGAGGCTCCTGCTATCAAGGAGAGTCCCTCGCCCTCTCAGTGTCTAGGGAGGAGGCTCCTGCCATCAAGGAGAGTCCCTCGCCCTCCCGGTGTCTAGGGAGGAGGCTCCTGCCATCAAGGAGAGTCCCTCGCCCTCCCGTTGTCTGGGGAGGAGGCCCCTGCTATCAAGGAGAGTCCCTCACCCTTCCGGTGTCTAGGGAGGAGGCTCCTGCTATCAAGGAGAGTCCCTCGCCCTCCCAGTGTCTAGGGAGGAGGCCCCTGCTATCAAGGAGAGTCCCTCGCCCTCCCGGTGTCTGGGGAGGAGGCCCCTGCTATCAATGAGAAAATCCCTCAACCCCCACTCCCGATGTTCTGGGGAGAAGGTCCCTACTGCCTAGGCGAAAGTCCCTGCTCACCTCCCGCTGTCTAGGAGAAAGTCCCTCACCCCACCCTCCCGGTGTCTGCGAAGGAAGCCCCCTCTGTGTAGGAGGAAGTCCCTCACCCTCCCCCCCCACACACTCCCAATGTTCTGGGGAGGAGGCCCCTGCTAACTAGGAGAAAGTTTCTTGCCCCCTTCCCTGTGTCCGGGGAGGAGGGTCCCTATGACTTAGAAACTGGCCCCCAATGGCTATCTTCTCTTGCTGGTGGGGGGGGGGAACTTTGACCCCTGATATTAGGGAGGACGACGACTCTGTGTTGTATCCATCATTAATGGCGATCTTCTGTTACCAGGAGGGGGACCACATTGGACTCACCAGGAAATCCAATGGAGCTCTTCATTTCTACATCAATGGCATGGACCAAGGTGAGATAATCTGCTTCTCTATATACTGTTGTGGAGTGGGGGAGGGGCTTTGTTTATATATTGAGGCGCTCGTAGGCTGGCAGGATCCTATTGCAGCGTCGTAACAAACGAGGATAAAATAATACGCCATGAGCACAGCGAGCGCCCCCCCCCAGCATCCACGAGCACTGTGAGCGGCCTCCTGGCAGCCACGAGCACAGCGAGCGGCCCCCCTTGGCAGCCAATCGATGAATCAATCGATGGGGAGCGAGCACTATGAATACACAAGTTGTTAGCACTAAAAGGGTGAGTGCAGTGCTAGAAAGTAGTTAATCAGTATTGCATAATCGGTCCTTAATGATCCATAGATAACTAATGGTGAATATAAATACAAGTTAAATTATTTGGAAGTCCATAAACACATTGTCTGCAGATAAGTGAGAGATAAAGAACAAGGAGCTCCTCAAGTATCCGAGACTGGAACACCGTTCATGCAAGAGATCCAAAAGGGTGATAGACCTTCTACATCCGGTGCGTTCACACCACACCCTGATCCTCCACCACACATATATAAAGGCTCACCAGATTTCCCAGGGAGCCAAGCCTTGAGTCAAATCCCGGGGAAAAAGTGAAGATCTCCCTTGGGGCTAAAAGGTCATCATTGTCCTCACCGTGGATACATTAGATGAAATGCTCACCACATGGGGCCAAAGATGTTTTATAGTGTAGTATATGTATTTAATATCGTGATAAAACGTTTACAGGGATACGGCGGACGGACGCCAGCATGTAGGCCAAGTCCTGTAAGCAAGCAACCCCTGAGAGCCATGAGCGCAAGCGCCGTGAGCGTCCCCTGAGAGCCATGAGCGCCGTGAGCGTCCCCTGAGAGCCATGAGCGCCGTGAGCGTCCCCTGAGAGCCATGAGCGCGAGCGCCGGCGTGTAGGACTCTCCAGTCACAGTATACAAAGGTGTGTTTGTCCTGTAGGTGTGGCCTCCTGTCAGACCCCTCCAGTGGTTTATGGCGTTGTGGATCTCTACGGAATGGCTGTCAAAGTGACCATTGTCCACAATCACAACCACGCTGACCGACTGCGGAGGAATAACGCCATTCTGAGGGCAAGATCACCCGATGCTGGACGCCAGAGCTCCAATACCCCCGATCCCGGGCAGCTGCTCTTCCATCCCAACTGTGGACAGAAGGCTTCAATCATCAACGGGGGGCGTACTGCCCTGAGACCTCAGTATGTACCGGTGTAGAGGCTGGACTCCTCTCTCACCTTCTGTCTCTAGTCTCCTCTCCTATCATCTCTCACCTTCTCTCTCTGGTCTCATCTATCATCTCTCACCTTCTCTCTCTGGTCTCCTCTCCTATCATCTCTCACCTTCTCTCTCTGGTCTCCTCTCCTATCATCTCTCACCTTCTCTCTCTGGTCTCCTCTCCTATCCTCTCTCACCTTCTCTCTGGTCTCATCTACTATCATCTCTCACCTTCTGTCTCTGGTCTCCTCTCCTATCATCTCTCACCTTCTGTCTCTGGTCTCCTCTCCTATCATCTCTCACCTTCTGTCTCTGGTCTCATCTACTATCATCTCTCACCTTCTGTCTCTGGTCTCCTCTCCTATCATCTCTCACCTTCTGTCTCTGGTCTCCTCTCCTATCATCTCTCACCTTCTCTCTCTGGTCTCATCTCCTATCATCATCTCTCACCTTCTGTCTCTGGTCTCCTCTCCTATCATCTCTCACCTTCTGTCTCTGGTCTCCTCTCCTATCATCTCTCACCTTCTCTCTCTGGTCTCATCTCCTATCATCATCTCTCACCTTCTGTCTCTGGTCTCCTCTCCTATCATCTCTCACCTTCTGTCTCTGGTCTCCTCTCCTATCATCTCTCACCTTCTGTCTCTGGTCTCATCTCCTATCATCATCTCTCACCTTCTGTCTCTGGTCTCCTCTCCTATCATCTCTCACCTTCTGTCTCTGGTCTCCTCTCCTATCATCTCTCACCTTCTGTCTCTGGTCTCATCTCCTATCATCATCTCTCACCTTCTGTCTCTGGTCTCCTCTCCTATCATCTCTCACCTTCTGTCTCTGGTCTCCTCTCCTATCATCTCTCACCTTCTGTCTCTGGTCTCATCTCCTATCATCATCTCTCACCTTCTGTCTCTGGTCTCATCTCCTATTGTTAAGTTGAAATAACGGACATCTACGCCAATCAGGTTTGCATTCGTCTCCATATGTTTACTCAGAATATACGCCATACAGCGGGTCCACATCTTCCAACAGATATGTGACCCAGATTACATTTTGGTTACAGCTTTTATAGTACATAAACGGGCACAAGCCCAAGTTACAGATTACACAAGGTTTCACAATACAGTCTAGGCGGATGACAACACATTCCTTGTGGAAAATCACAATTACACATCGGGTCATTTTGACCCAGCAAGGGCATAGTGACAGGTTAGTCTGACAATTAAAAAAGATTGAATATGTTAGGGAAAATAACATTTTACAGTAATAAGGGGCTTGTTTTCATAAACATTTCTTTCCGGGAATCTTATCATATCTTTGGCAGAACATTTCATACCATCTGGAACACAACTGGGACACGGCTATTAAATACCAACTAGAGTTCTAAACATTTAGAAGAATATATTCTTTAGTATATTAAAGGGGACTCTTTGACTATATAACGATATATAATGATAGGCTCTTCATATCTTGACATTCCCTCCTGTGGTTAGAATTCTTTGGCATTCATCTAACTTGAATTTCAAACTTCTTCTGTGTCGTTACGTTGTACTCCAGGTATGCGGACAACCATTTAACAAGCAGTTTTCACTCGAGACCTTGTGGGCTCAAAAGAACCAGTATTAGTACAATCATCACAAGTATTTGAAGTCATTTTTAAGCAGCATTTGCATACCATTTGTACACATTTGATTATGAGGAGTATCAACACTATAATTCCAACAATATATAGGATACCATGCAATATACCTGCGAACCACCCTCCAATACCAGTAAACCAGTTGACAGGTTGTAGCCAAGAGAGTCAACTTTCCCAGCTACCTCTAATCCAAGCGGTTTCGGTATGTTCTTTACGAAAATCCAGTTTTAATTGCTGCGCCCTTTCTACGTGTGAAATGATGGCATCTTCAGCTTTCGTATCATTTCCTATGTAATTGCAGCATGAGGTTCCCACTACGGTACACATTCCTCCCTGACTAGCAGTAAGGTAATCCAACACCAGCCGGTGTTTCAAAACCTCCTTTTTAATTCAGTGGCCATTAATATGAAATTTCTGTCATACAGAGCAGTTATGTTAAACCATTAAATCAGCTAAATCTATAATAAAACTGAAAGCCTTTTTAATACAACATCTATTCACCCAAGGTATAGAAAATATTGGTCTTATCTCTTTATCATGGGACTCAATATCAGTATCATCATCATCTCTTTCTGGGTTGGAATAGGTGTTGGTATTTCAAGATTAGTCTCTTCTTCAGTGTCCTCTTTAGTTTCCTCATTTCTGCTAGTATCATCTTCCACTTGTCCGGGGGTAGCCTGTACTGGAATATCCTGTTCAGTGAGGGCTCTTTTGAAGAAATGTACAGGGATTTTACGCAATTGTCTCTTTATCTATAATTCTATATATAAAAGATAACCTCAAAGTGTCCTGCCAACAACGGCGAACTACGTTTTCCCTGATAAAACTGTTTCTATTACTCTTCCTCATCTATTTGTTAAAGTAGCTTTTTCTGAACACATTTTATAGGGGGGGGGGGGGTTTCACCTATATTTTTTTTTTTTTTATTCTTCCCGTGCTGCTAGACATTTAATTCCCCCACAATCAGACATTTTAAATAGCAAGTTAAACAAGGCATCAATTGCAGGCATACTCAAAAGAGACCTCTGGTGGCCACCATTTAGAGGGATCCTCTTTATACGCTTTTTTGTAATTTTGCACCACTTTATGATGTTTGAGGGTGTCTGGATCACCACTCACCATCATCTTAGCAATGGGTGCACCTGAATGCAGTTTAGCAACATTTAAGCCGGTTTTCTTTGCTATTTTTAATAACTTTTTTGCTCTAGTTTTTGTAAGCCCTAAGTCATTCATAATGGGCAAAACATTCTTATCAATTAAATTTCCCATTTTATTATTTCTCGTTACTACTTTAAGAAATTACAATATTTGGAGCTTCCGGGATCAAGAACTCAGTTTCATATCACAACGGCTGTGTACCAATCAGCCAGGTACTTATTACGACATGTCTTAGTCTGTTCTTATACTCGTTTGAATGTCTTCTAAACGAGTGAATATAGGCTAGTCTTTCTCTGACTCCCTAATCCAAAGAACACTCAGCAGGTCATACAGGCACTGGGGTTTAAGGCAATACCTGCCCTAATACCTCCACATTTGTCTTTCAACACCACACACACACTCCAGAAAATAGTGGTACCTCTGCTTAATCGTCCCTTATTTACAACTTATATGTACATATTGTCATTTCTTGTAATAAGGAGAGAAGAAAATTACTTCAGATACTAATATTTGCATGCACAATATTTCCCCTTGGTACCATTTAATAATCTCAGTAACCATACACAGACAGAATGCAATTAAATTCAAAGGAAACGTGTTACCTTTCGTAGCCGCACTCCCCTACAAGCACACCACCACACATCAGATAAAGACAGTTTCAACATGAGAAATAAAAATGTTTTCTCACCTGAGGCCTCTGTGCTGTCCCTCCTGTGGTGGGGTGATCGCCGGCAGCGGAGATGCAGTCAGAAAGACACGATTTTCGGGGTCACCAAATGTTAAGTTGAAATAACGGACATCTACGCCAATCAGGTTTGCATTTGTCTCCATATGTTTACTCAGAATATACGCCATACAGCGGGTCCACATCTTCCATCAGATATGTGACCCAGATTACATTTTGGTTACAGCTTTTATAGTACATAAACGGGCACAAGCCCAAGTTACAGATTACACAAGGTTTCACAAGATTTCATAATACAGTCTAGGCGGATGACAATACATTCCTTGTGGAAAATCACAATTACACATCGGGTCATTTTGACCCAGCAAGGGCGTAGTGACAGGTTAGTCTGACAATTAAAAAAGATTGAACATGTTAGGGAAAATAACATTTTACAGTAATAAGGGGCTTGTTTTCATAAACGTCTCTTTCCGGGAATCTTATCATATCTTTGGCAGAACATTTCATACCATCTGGAACACAACTGGGACACGGCTATTAAATACCAACTAGAGTTCTAAACATTTAGAAGAATATATTCTTTAGTATATTAAAGGGGACTCTTTGACTATATAACAATATTTAATGATAGGCTCTTCATATCTTGATACTATCATCTCTCACCTTCTGTCTCTGGTCTCATCTCCTATCATCTCTCACCTTCTGTCTCTCTGGTCTCATCTCCTATCATCTCTCACCTTCTGTCTCTCTGGTCTCCTCTCCTATCATCTCTCAACTTCTGTCTCTCTGGTCTCATCTCCTATCATCTCTCACCTTCTGTCTCTCTGGTCTCATCTCCTATCATCTCTCACCTTCTGTCTCTCTGGTCTCATCTCCTATCATCTCTCACCTTCTGTCACTCTGGTCTCATCTCCTATCATCTCTCACCTTCTGTCTCTGGTCTCCTCTCCTATCATCTCTCACCTTCTGTCTCTGGTCTCCTCTCCTCTCCTATCATCTCTCACCTTCTGTCTCTGGTCTCCTCTCCTCTCCTATCATCTCTTACCTTCTGTCTCTGGTCTCCTCTCCTCCTATCATCTCTCACCTTCTGTCTCTGGTCTCCTCTCCTGTCTCCCATCTCTCTCGTTCTGTCTCTGGTCTCCTCTCCTGTCTCTGGTCTCCTCTCCTGTCTCCCATCTCTAGCGTTCTGTCTCTGGTCTCCTCTCCTGTCTCTGGTCTCCTCTCCTGTCTCCCATCTCTCGCGTTCTGTCTCTGGTCTCCTCTCCTGTCTCCCATCTCTCGCGTTCTGTCTCTGGTCTCCTCTCCTGTCTCTGGTCTCCTCTCCTGTCTCCCATCTCTAGCGTTCTGTCTCTGGTCTCCTCTCCTGTCTCTGGTCTCCTCTCCTGTCTCCCATCTCTAGCGTTCTGTCTCTGGTCTCCTCTCCTGTCTCTGGTCTCCTCTCCTGTCTCCCATCTCTCGCGTTCTGTCTCTGGTCTCCTCTCCTGTCTCCCATCTCTCGCGTTCTGTCTCTGGTCTCCTCTCCTGTCTCCCATCTCTCGCGTTCTGTCTCTGGTCTCCTCTCCTGTCTCCCGTCTCTCGCGTTCTGTCTCTGGTCTCCTCTCCTGTCTCCCGTCTCTCGCGTTCTGTCTCTGGTCTCCTCTCCTGTCTCCCGTCTCTCGCGTTCTGTCTCTGGTCTCCTCTCCTGTCTCCCATCTCTTGCGTTCTGTCTCTGGTCTCCTCTCCTGTCTCTGGTCTTATTAGTTTGTATCCTTGGTGTAAGAAAAGGATCATTGTTGTAATAGAAAGTTCTAGACGCCCATTAATGATTATAAGATGTGACCGGTGTGTCTTGTCTGAGCAGTGCCACCGATGACTTCAACCACGGGGTGGTCCTCAGTAATCGGCCATTGCACAACAATGAAGTCTTCCAGGTCCGGATAGACAAGATGGTGGATAAATGGGCGGGATCTATTGAGATCGGGGTCACCACCCATAACCCAGCATACCTACAGCTGCCTTCCACCATGACCAACCTCCGATCAGGTGAGAACACCCACCTACCCATAATACATTAAATTCACCTTCTGTAGAACATCTCTGAAGGACCTCTGACCCACCCAGGTACCTGGATGATGACCGGAAATGGAGTCATGCACAATGGGACCACCATCCTGGATGAATATGGCCACAACTTAGACCGCCTCAAGGTCAGTTGAAAGTTTGACGCTTTCTTAGGAAAAGTAGTAGAGGAAACTTGTGAGAGTGGAGAAGAGGCCAAGATGTGTTTGAGTGGCCCAGGTTGGATTGGTTGGGTGGGTGTTGTGTACATGAGGGACATTGTTTGCTGCAAGCCGGTTCCTAGATCAACGTTTGCTGAGACCTCTGTGTGTTTCCCTCAGGCGGGGGACACAGTCGGAGTGGTGCGCAGAGAAGATGGCACTTTGAATTTCTTTGTCAACGGGGTGGCGCAGGGTGTGGCAGCGTGGAACGTCCCACCCAATGTCTTTGCTGTGGTGGATCTCTACGGCCAGGCAGCACAGGCCACAATACTGGATGAATCAGGTAAGTGGTCATGTTCCTGAAATCAGCATCTCTGAGATGGTCGAATACTTCCTGCTGAGAAAGGATGCCCTCAATTTCCCTGCCAGCCAGGACTTGTCATGGCTCCTCTAAAGGAGATCTGAGCAGCATGGTACTCCTGGAGTAAGCACGGTGCCCCTCCTTGGTGTCAGCATGGTGCCCCTGGAGTCAGCATTGTGCCCCTCCTTGGTGTCAGCATGGTACTCCTGGAGTAAGCACAGTGCCCCTCCTTGGTGTCAGCATGGGGCCCCTGGTGTCAGCATGGGTCCCCCCCCCACCCTGGTGTCAGCATGGGTCCCCCCCCACCCTGGTGTCAGCATGGTCCCACCCCCCCCCCCACCCTGGTGTCAGCATGGTTCCCCCCACCCCACCCCACCCTGGGGTCAGCATTGGTCCCCCCCCCACCCTGGGGTCAGCATGGTCCCCCCCCCCCACCCTGGGGTCAGCATGGTCCCCCCCCCCACCCTAGTGTCAGCATGGTTCCCCCCCCCCACCCTAGTGTCAGCATGGTCCCCCCCCCCCCCACCCTGGTGTCAGCATGGTTCCACCCTACCACCCTGGTGTCAGCATGGTTCCACCCTCCCACCCTGGTGTCAGCATGGTACCGCCTGTGTCCCGACCACTAAGTGTGACTGTGGGTCATCTATACAGTTTCTGACAAAAGTAAGTACACACCTCCCATTTTTGTAAATCTTCATGTGACAACACTGAAGAAATGAGACTTTGCTACAATGTAAAGTAGTGAGTGTACAGCTTGTATAACAGTGTAAATTTACTGTCCCCTCAAAATAACTCAACACACAGCCATTAATGTCTAAACCTCTGGCAACAAAAGTCAGTACACCCCTAAGTGACAATCTCCAAATTGGGCCCAAAGTGACAATATTTTGTGTGGCCGCCATTATTTTCCAGCACTGCCTTAACCCTCTTGGGCATGGAGTTCACCAGAGCTTCACAGGTTGTCACTGGAGTCCTCTCCCCCCTCCTCCATGATGACATCACAGAGCCTGGTGGATGTTAGAGACCTTCCCCTCCTCCACCTTCTGTTTGAGGATCCCCACAGATTCTCAATAGGGTTTAGGTCTGGAGACATGCTTGGCCAGTCCATCACCTTTACCCTCAGCTTCTTTAGCAAGGCAGTGGTCATCTTGGAGGTGTTTGGGGTCGTTATGTTGGAATACTGCCCTGCCCCCCAGTCTCTGAAGGGAGGGGATCATGCTCTGCTTCAGTATGTCACAGTACATGTTGGCATTTATGGTTCCCTCAATGATCTGTAGCTCCCCAGTGCCGGCAGCACTCATGCAGCCCCAGACCATGACACTCCCACCACCATGCTTGACTGTAGGAAGACACACTTGTCTTTGTACTCCTCACCTGGTTGCCCCCACACACGCCTGACACCATCTGACACCAAATAAGTTTATCTTGGTGTCATCAGAGCACAGGAGATGGTTCCAGTAATCCATGTCCTTAGTCTGCTTGTCTTCAGCAAACTGTTTGCGGCCTTTCTTGTCCATCATCTTTAGAAGAGGCTTCCTTCTGGGGCGACAGCCATGCAGACCATTTTGATGCAGTGTGCGGCGTATGGTCTGAGCACTGACAGGCTGACCCCTCCCCCACCCCTTCACCCTCTGCAGCAATGCTGGCAGCACTCATACGTCTATTTCCCAAAGACAACCTCTGGATATGACGCTGAGCACGGCACTCAACTGCTTTGGTGGACCATGGTGAGGCCTGTTCTGAGTGGAACCTGTCCTGTTAAACCGCTGTATGCTCTTGGCCACTGTGCTGCAGCTCAGTTTCAGGGTCTTGGCAATCTTCTTATAGCCTAGGCCATCTTTATGTGGAGCAACAATTCTTTTTTTCAGATCCTCAGAGAGTTCTTTGCCATGAGGAGCCATGTTGAACTTCCAGTGACCAGTATGAGAGAGTGAGAGCGATAACACCAAATGTAACACACCTCCCCCCATTCACACCTGAGACCTTGTAACACTAACGAGTCACATGACACCGGGGGAGGGAAAATGGCTAATTGGGCCCAATTTGGACATTGTCACTTAGGGGTGTACTGACTTTTGTTGCCAGCAGTTTAGACATTAATGGCTGTGTGTTGAGTTATTTTGAGGGGACAGTAAATTTACACTGTTATACAAGCTGTACACTCACTACTTTACATTGTAGCAAAGTCTCATTTCTTCAGTGTTGTCACATGAAAAGATAGAATGTGAGGGGTGTACTTACTTTTGTCAGATCCTGTATATTCTACCATTGTCCATCCCTTCTCTCAGATTCGCTGCCTCTAGCGGGAGAAGAAGAAGACGCCCTCGCTCTGACCCCGGGAACTCCTTGCGCTCTCCAATCTTTGTCTGACCTGCGTTTCCATCACCTTCATGGTAGTAATGCCCTGATAACCAATGGAGGGCGCACCGCCCTGAGGAACAACTCACGCAGCGAATTCAATGACGCCATTGTCATCTCTAATAGGTGAGTGCGGGGCAGTGGGTGGCCCTCTCAGGTGCTGTGTCCTCATCCTCCTCCCATTGTGAATGCAGAGAGAGAGCACACAGGACCCCATGTGCGGGGGGTTATTGGGGTATTCTGGTACAAAGAAGGGGATGTGAGATCACAGTATAGTATGGATGGAGGGCAGTGATCGGAGGGTAGTATAGTATGGATGGAGGGCAGTGATCGGAGGGTAGTATAGTATAGATGGAGGGCAGTGATCGGAGGGTAGTATAGTATGGATGGAGGGCAGTGATCGGAGGGTAGTATAGTATGGATGGAGGGCAGTGATCGGAGGGTAGTATAGTATGGATGGAGGGCAGTGATCGGAGGGTAGTATAGTATGGATGGAGGGCAGTGATCGGAGGGTAGTATAGTATGGATGGAGGGCAGTGATCGGAGGGTAGTATAGTATGGATGGAGGGCAGTGATCGGAGGGTAGTATAGTATGGATGGAGGGCAGTGATCGGAGGGTAGTATAGTATGGATGGAGGGCAGTGATCGGAGGGTAGTATAGTATGGATGGAGGGCAGTGATCGGAGGGTAGTATAGTATGGATGGAGGGCAGTGATCGGAGGGTAGTATAGTATGGATGGAGGGCAGTGATCGGAGGGTAGTATAGTATGGATGGAGGGCAGTGATCGGAGGGTAGTATAGTATGGATGGAGGGCAGTGATCGGAGGGTAGTATAGTATGGATGGAGGGCAGTGATCGGAGGGTAGTATAGTATGGATGGAGGGCAGTGATCGGAGGGTAGTATAGTATGGATGGAGGGCAGTGATCGGAGGGTAGTATAGTATGGATGGAGGGCAGTGATCGGAGGGTAGTATAGTATGGATGGAGGGCAGTGATCGGAGGGTAGTATAGTATGGATGGAGGGCAGTGATCGGAGGGTAGTATAGTATGGATGGAGGGCAGTGATCGGAGGGTAGTATAGTATGGATGGAGGGCAGTGATCGGAGGGTAGTATAGTATGGATGGAGGGCAGTGATCGGAGGGTAGTATAGTATGGATGGAGGGCAGTGATCGGAGGGTAGTATAGTATGGATGGAGGGCAGTGATCGGAGGGTAGTATAGTATGGATAGAGGGCAGTGATCGGAGGGTAGTATAGTATGGATGGACTCAGGGCAGTGATCGGAGGGTAGTATAGTATGGATGGAGGGCAGTGATCGGAGAGTAGTATAGTATGGATGGAGGGCAGTGATCGGAGGGTAGTATAGTATGGATGGAGGGCAGTGATCGGAGGGTAGTATAGTATGGATGGAGGGCAGTGATCGGAGGGTAGTATAGTATGGATGGAGGGCAGTGATCGGAGGGTAGTATAGTATGGATGGAGGGCAGTGATCGGAGGGTAGTATAGTATGGATGGAGGGCAGTGATTGGAGAGTAGTATAGTATGGATGGAGGGCAGTGATCGGAGGGTAGTATAGTATGGATGGAGGGCAGTGATCGGAGGGTAGTATAGTATGGATGGAGGGCAGTGATCGGAGGGGTAGTATAGTATGGATGGAGGGCAGTGATCGGAGGGTAGTATAGTATGGATGGAGGGCAGTGATCGGAGGGTAGTATAGTATGGATGGACTCAGGGCAGTGATCGGAGGGTAGTATAGTATGGATGGAGGGCAGTGATCGGAGGGTAGTATAGTATGGATGGAGGGCAGTGATCGGAGGGTAGTATAGTATGGATGGAGGGCAGTGATCGGAGGGTAGTATAGTATGGATGGGGGGCAGTGATCGGAGGGTAGTATAGTATGGATGGAGGGCAGTGATCGGAGGGTAGTATAGTATGGATGGGGGGCAGTGATCAGAGGGTAGTATAGTATGGATGGAGGGCAGTGATCAGAGGGTAGTATAGTATGGATGGAGGGTAGTGATCGGAGGGTAGTATAGTATGGATGGACTCAGGGCAGTGATCGGAGGGTAGTATAGTATGGATGGAGGGCAGTGATCGGAGGGTAGTATAGTATGGATGGAGGGCAGTGATCGGAGGGTAGTATAGTATGGATGGAGGGCAGTGATCGGAGGGTAGTATAGTATGGATGGGGGGCAGTGATCGGAGGGTAGTATAGTATGGATGGAGGGCAGTGATCGGAGGGTAGTATAGTATGGATGGGGGGCAGTGATCAGAGGGTAGTATAGTATGGATGGAGGGCAGTGATCAGAGGGTAGTATAGTATGGATGGAGGGTAGTGATCGGAGAGTAGTATAGTATGGATGGAGGGCAGTGATCAGAGGGTAGTATAGTATGGATGGAGGGCAGTGATCAGAGGGTAGTATAGTATGGATGGAGGGTAGTGATTGGAGGGTAGTATAGTATGGATGGAGGGCAGTGATCAGAGGGTAGTATAGTATGGATGGAGGGCAGTGATCAGAGGGTAGTATAGTATGGATGGAGGGCAGTGATCGGAGGGGTATACTGTCGTGGAAATTAATAGGGGTTGGAGCATAAAAACCCGCTTCAGTGCGCTCAAGATTATTACGCACCAAGCTCCATTAATAGCTTGTACTGAAAAGTACAATTGTACCGCTCTTTTGCATAACGGTTTACCAAGCGCTCGGCGACAGAGAAAGGAACAGACGCGCTGGGTCATTTCGATGCCATCTGCCAGGTCTCTCTCCGGATATGTATGTGTGTGTATGCGTGTGTGTGGGTAAGAGCAAGTGTTTGTGTTGTAAGAGTTTCTGTGTGTCTGCATGGATGAAATGGCTGTGTGTGTGTGTGTGTGTGTGTGTGTGTGTGTGTGAGCTTCCTGTGTCTTCTGTGTGAGTCTCAGGGCAGGGCTTGGTTTATTTACAGCAAGTGAACAAAAGGGAGTTACAGGGAGTGGCTTCACAACCACCAATCACAGAAAGTACAATGGGCAGGGCTTATGTAGAAACACAGCCATGAGCAGAAATGGCTGCCATCTTATCACTAACAAGTCTTTCCTGCAACGACAGTTAAAGCAATAATCACTGTGAACAGCGATTATCTGTAAAACCGACACTGGGAGACATTATGACTATTTAACTAAAGTAATGTCTATCAAAATTTCCACAACAGTCCCTCCTCTTTGTCATATGCTCCCATGTGTCCCTTGATGAATCTTCATCTTCTTCTTCTAAAAAAACAGAACAGTTCTTCTCACGATAAAACAATCCATTTCAAAAAGTTTATAAAAAGAAAAAGATAACGGGTAAAAACAATCCATCGAAAGGAAACGACACTTGGGTTCCGTTCTTCGGGAGATGACTTCAGAGGGAGGGCATGAGATGATGGGATGCGTTGACCAGCGGTCGGGCTGGAGTCCTTGGCGTCGGATGCAGGGGCAGAATCTTGGGGCGTCTCGTCTCAGCAATCAGGACGAGGTCATCTGCTCGGGCTTTGGTGACTCGGTCGACCAGACAACAGGATCATATAGGAGGAATAGAAACAAGAACAACATAAGTATATATACTTCTATTTTCTTCAACCAAGATCCAATGGAGAACAAAAAAAATCCCCAGAACCTCCCAAAGCATTAAAAGGATTCCAACCCTCGCTAGCTATAGCTCTGGCTCTGCCTTGCAATGAAGTTACCTTATCCATATGGGCTTGGACCTTATCACTGGTGTTTCCTATACCGGAACAGCAGTCTTCCCCTATGAATTCACAGAAACCCCCCTTGGAAGCTAAAAGAAAATCTAATACCATTTTCTCCTACAGTAAAAACACCCGGAGTTTCATTGGTGAGATGACTGCTATACCTGTCCTACAGGTTATAGATCCTACAAATCTAGTTCCAGTGGCAAAACTAAAGTTAAAGCCCAGCCGTGGACTACCTGATTGTCCCGATAACCAAATTGTATTGACCAGAAAAGAACAGGAGCCAGAGCTAACATTAAAACTATAACTGATGTTACCCTCTAGGAATGTGTCATTAAATTCTGTGGACAAGTGTCTCTTGGTTGTCTTCATGATGATACGAACGTCTGCCATTGCTTGGGTGTAATAGCTCGGTGGGGGTTTGGAGCACACCCAGCCATTAGACCTGTTTGCCGTCTTGGCCAGCTGAAAATGCATTACCCTTGCTAAAACACACTTGCTAAATATGTAAATAAAAACTATACTCCTCATTATCATTCTTGGATGGAGTTGAGCAGCTTTTTGCATTGGCTGGCATGGATCCAGAACCTCAAGGAAGTCGGCGTTGTCAGCTGAACCTGGTAATACCTCGGAATACCTCCGCTCCAATCCCGTCCTTTGACGTTTCCTCACAACGACTCAGTCACCTGTTTGGACGGAATGTACACTGGTTATCGTGTCGGGGTCCGGGAGAGACTCCCGAACCCTATGATGGACCTTTTGGAGCTCCCTTTGCCAGGACTGCACCCACCCCGTCGGCTGAGAATGTAAAAATGACTGCTGCAGAGGAAAGCACAATCCAGGCTCTGGTTGACTCCCAAACAAAACTTTGTAGGGTGATAACCCATGGGACATTCCTGTTGGGGTAAAGAGCAATGTAAAAACATTCGAGCCGTGGCTCTTTCTATTCAGCCGTTCAACCTTACCGCTAATCCCTGAAGCGCCGTACATACCTCTGCAAAGATCTGACCAGTGAAGTGTGATCCGCGATCTGACTCGATCGTTCCAGGCAGCCCCCTTGCGACAAACTATCTCAGACAGGATCTTTTTCGTGGTGGCAGGGGCAATGGCATGGTGAACGGGCCAAGCCTGTGGACACCCAGAAAACATCCGGACAGACCAAGACACGCTCGTTCCCCGGCAAAGTGATATAGTCTACCTGAATGCGCTAAAAAGGGATATTCCGGTTTGGGGGAGTGCCTTCTCGGTACCGTTACCGTTTTCAGCTGCGGTAGTAAAGCCAGGGCTAATCCAATGCTCCTCCACCTATGCACCCAAAACCATCTTTGACCTTCAAAATGGTTATCGCGTGTGGCAAGCAAAAGGCAATGAACAGCTCTATCAACCCTGCACGTTTCACCGACCTCCCCAAACTAGTCAAGAACCCTCTTGCCTACCAGACAGGACCACAATCATGTGGCAGCCCAAAAAGCGTATCTCAAATCTGTACAGAAATTGATCCCCTGATCTCTATGTCTTGCCATCTGGGGTGTAGTACCTGGAACCATCGACAAAATGGTTAGCAACTGGAATGGGGGTCTCCTTCGCTGGACTGACAGCCACTTATTGCCACTCCATCAAAGCAAGGCAATCGTGTTGTTCCTACTAAAGTTGGAAATTGATGAGAGAGAGAGAGAAAGAGAGAGAGAGAGAGAGAGAGAAAAAGAGAAAGAAAGAGAGTGAGATAAAGTTTTGGAAATTACCATTTTTTCTGCACGGCCTTCTCTTCCTCCTTAACAGGAAGAAGAGACGCAGGGTTCAAAAATAGTGCATCGTTTAAGGTTACGAGGACTTTGGGGGTCCTTCAATGTCTGCATTCTCTGAGTGGTTAGATGTTGGGTACCCAGAGAAATGCAATGACCTAAAAAAACAAGCTTCTCCTTGCAAAACTGGCCTAGCCTGCAATAGAGAGGTTCAGTCACTGACACTGTCTGGCCTGTGAGACCTACAGTGGGAGTTGTCTTCCCTGGAAGGGGAACCTTGCCTCTGGGTTTTTGAGATCTTAAAACCGTGTTGGCTGCATCGGTGTCAGCGAGGCAAGGGAGGGGCTATTTTAATTCCTCCAGGATGTGAGCTGACACCGGTTTATCAATGCCCTATGATAAGTCATAGTAGTTTCTGACCGTACCTACCTTTGAAATTTCCGGATCCTCCGGAATAAATTGCCACTTACCCCACGGACCAGCCGGGTTGGTCGGACAATTATGCCTGATGTACCCTGACTTTCCACATCCATAGCAGACCTGTTAAGAGAACTTCTAGTTTGCCAAATAGTTAGAAGGAGAGGGTTCAGCTGTTATGACAGGCTGTTGAGAGATAGAGACACTGTGAGGTGGGAGGGCGTTACCAATATCAAAGTCTGCACTGTGAGCTGAAGAAAACTGAGATTTAAGTGCAGAGACAGTGACAGGTTCAGTGTCAGCGGATCTGGCTCGTCTTGGTAAAGTTAGCCCAGTAAGAGCTTCCTCCACTTCTCTCACCAGATTGCTGGACTCGGCTATCTCATCAGGCCAAGTGTACATAATGCGGTTCTTCCGGACTGAAACCGCCTCATGCACACCTTGCTGATTGACCATAATAGATCTCTGAAGCCACAATTGCGCTACACTTAGCATCTCTGTTGCCTGGAGCCTAGTTCTGAATTCAATAATGAACTCCTCCCATCTCCAGACATCAAAGGTACCTTCCAAAAGGGATGTACCAACTGTTTCCCTTGGTTATTGCCCTTCCTGAGGGGTCTCACTGCCTGAGCCCCAAACGCAGACTTCATGTACCGCGAAGCTGTTTGGCTAACCTGGGGGACCTGCGTTACCACCCCCTGCATGGATGTGGCATTACCCATGACGATTCGAATCGCTTCCTTGCACCTGGTTTAGGAGCAACACTGCCAGGTGCCAACTTTGACAGTGTTGGCCTGCTTCCGGACTCCGGTTATTTTACACGGCCCTGCGCCGGACAGCTAGAAGACCTCAACCCGGTTGCTTCGTACAGCTATACAGCTCATCAACCCCCACTCTCTCCCCAAGAATGTGGGGCGGTTTCGGTATCTACTCCTCAAACGTTGAAGGCTGAAACAAGCGTGTCGCAATCACCCGTTTCACGTAGACGGCTCAAAGTACACACGTTCGTTTCGACCTAACCCGTGCAGCCAAACAATCCCGAAAGCACAATGAAAGTCCTCCCTATACAAACCTTGGCTTCAGTCTATTCCTTGATGTTTCATTAAAAATTAAATTGGGTCGCCGGTTACTGATTGCACACTGGAAGGTATAACCTCTCTACCTAAAATCCAACCTGCAGTACCGAAAACTACCTCTGTGAGAAACAACCGCTACTCAGCACAAAACAACCCTGAAAACTGAATCCAATATCAGTCACTCCACAATGTACTCTTATCATTGGAAAAAACTTAGTTACAACAAAAATGAGACAAAATACACCACAAAAACAGCTTAACCAAAAACTTTCAAAACAAAAAAATAGTTACCCCTGAAAACATACAAAAACTGATGGGTTGAATATATATATATCTATGCTAAATATGAACAAAAAGATGAACAAAGCTAGCTAGAAAAAACAACTGCAATGATCCTGTAAAAAAATCTTCCTAGATGCCGGATTTCAATTAAAATGAAAAAACATTACTTTTAAACTGAAATACAGCGCAAAAATAACATCACAAAGTTTCCCTTTAAAACTACCAAAATAGAGAAAAATGTTTGTTAAAGCCCAAAATAGCATTTCAGCCACATGGGTTTCAACACCATTTAACAAAATGGTAATGTGGAGTCCAAACAGAATGGCTGCCACACAAAGGAAATGGCATCACAAAATGGCTGCCATCCGAGCACATGGTCCACACGAAATGGTGGTACAAAACAAAGAGTTTGAGCAATCGTGTGGTACTTCGTGCATAACAAAGATATACAAAAAACAAGAAAGAAAAAACAGGATGTACAGGATCAGCTGTATTCAGACAATAGCTATCCTGGTGGAATGCTGATTTTAGGCTGCACAACACAATCTGCTATTTAAAACAGAAACTTAGTCCAAAACTGTCTGCTATATGCTCAATTCAAACCTCAGAGTCCAAAGCAAAAACCAGTTTCACTAATAAACGAGTTCCCGCCAAAAACCAATCCAGCACACACACCAACCAATCTGCCGCCCAAACCAACATCGATCGATAATATATTGTTATCCCATCGAACGAAGCTGATTTTACAACAGAGATGTTACAAGGCAATATTTAACACACATATATCACAACCCCAGGATGTATTAACTGGGAACCTTGTATACAGGTTTCTCCCTCAATTAATAGACCTGATCCCTAGCCACAAATATTAATACAAAACACCCCATCGTTATACAAAAAGTGAACGCTGCAAATGAAAAAGTTCTTTTGCTAAGCTTTGTTTCTAGCTTCCACAGCGGACAAAGAAAGTAAGCCTTGGTTTAAAACAAAAAATATTTTCAAAAACTGAAATGAAGTGTCTTACCACATGGCCGGCCTTTGTTGTAGCAAACTGGACACTTCCCTCCTGTTTTTCACTGAGAACGCTAGGAACTGTTAGGGCTACCTTGCTCGCCATACTGTCGTGGAAATTAATAGGGCTTGGAGCATAGAAACCCGCTTCAGTGCGCTCAAGATTATTACGCACCAAGCTCCATTAATAGCTTGTACTGAAAAGTACAATTGTACCGCTCCTTTTGCATAACGGTTTACCAAGCGCTCGGCGACAAAGAAAGGAACAGACGCGCTGGGTCATTTCGATGCCATCTGCCAGGTCTCTCTCCGGATATGTATGTGTGTGCATGTGTGTGTGTGGGTAAGAGCAAGTGTTTGTGTTGTAAGAGTTTCTGTGTGTCTGCATGGATGAAATGGCTGTGTGAGCTTGTGTGTGTGTGTGTGTGTGTGTGAGCTTCCTGTGTCTTCTGTGTCTTCTGTGTGTGTCGCAGGGCAGGGCTTGGTTTATTTATAGCAAGTGAACAAAAGGGTGTTATGTAGAAACACAGCCATGTGCAGCGATGAGCAGAAATGGCTGCCATCTTATCACTAACAAGTCTTTCCTGCAACAACAGTTAAAGTAATAATCACTGTGAACAGCGATTATCGGTAAAACCGACACTGGGAGACATTATGACTATTTAACTAAAGAAATGTCTATCAAAATTTCCACAACAATAGTATGGATGGAGGGCAGTGATTGGAGGGTAGTATAGTATGGATGGAGGGCAGTGATCGGAGGGTAGTATAGTATGGATGGACTGAGGGCAGTGATCGGAGGGTAGTATAGTATGGATGGACTCAGGGCAGTGATCGGAGGGTAGTATAGTATGGATGGAGGGCAGTGATCGGAGGGTAGTATAGTATGGATGGAGGGCAGTGATCGGAGGGTAGTATAGTATGGATGGAGGGCAGTGATCGGAGGGTAGTATAGTATGGATGGAGGGCAGTGATCGGAGGGTAGTATAGTATGGATGGACTCAGAGCAGTGATCGGAGGGTAGTATAGTATGGATGAAGGGCAGTGATCGGAGGGTAGTATAGTATGGATGGAGGGCAGTGATCGGAGGGTAGTATAGTATGGATGAAGGGCAGTGATCGGAGGGTAGTATAGTATGGATGCACTCAGGGCAGTGATCGGAGGGTAGTATAGTATGGATGGACTCAGAGCAGTGATCGGAGGGTAGTATAGTATGGATGGAGGGCAGTGATTGGAGAGTAGTATAGTATGGATGAAGGGCAGTGATCGGAGGGTAGTATTGTATGGATGCACTCAGGGCAGTGATCGGAGGGTAGTATAGTATGGATGGAGGGCAGTGATCGGAGGGTAGTATAGTATGGATGGAGGGCAGTGATCGGAGGGTAGTATAGTATGGATGGACTCAGAGCAGTGATCGGAGGGTAGTATAGTATGGATGAAGGGCAGTGATCGGAGGGTAGTATAGTATGGATGGACTCAGAGCAGTGATCGGAGGGTAGTATAGTATGGATGGAGGGCAGTGATCGGAGGGTAGTATAGTATGGATGGAGGGCAGTGATCGGAGGGTAGTATAGTATGGATGGACTCAGAGCAGTGATCGGAGGGTAGTATAGTATGGATGAAGGGCAGTGATCGGAGGGTAGTATAGTATGGATGCACTCAGGGCAGTGATCGGAGGGTAGTATAGTATGGATGGACTCAGGGCAATGATCGGAGGGTAGTATAGTATGGATGGACTCAGAGCAGTGATCGGAGGGTAGTATAGTATGGATGAAGGGCAGTGATCGGAGGGTAGTATAGTATGGATGCACTCAGGGCAGTGATCGGAGGGTAGTATAGTATGGATGGACTCAGAGCAGTGATCGGAGGGTAGTATAGTATGGATGGAGGGCAGTGATTGGAGAGTAGTATAGTATGGATGAAGGGCAGTGATCGGAGGGTAGTATAGTATGGATGGAGGGCAGTGATCGGAGGGTAGTATAGTATGGATGAAGGGCAGTGATCGGAGGGTAGTATTGTATGGATGCACTCAGGGCAGTGATCGGAGGGTAGTATAGTATGGATGGACTCAGGGCAGTGATCGGAGGGTAGTATAGTATGGATGGAGGGCAGTGATCGGAGGGTAGTATAGTATGGATGGAGGGCAGTGATCGGAGGGTAGTATAGTATGGATGGACTCAGGGCAGTGATCGGAGGGTAGTATAGTATGGATGGAGGGCAGTATAGTATGGATGGATGGCAGTGATCGGAGGGTAGTATAGTATGGATGGAGGGCAGTGATCGGAGGGTAGTATAGTATGGATGGAGGGCAGTGATCGGAGGGTAGTATAGTATGGATGGACTCAGGGCAGTGATCGGAGGGTAGTATAGTATGGATGGAGGGCAGTATAGTATGGATGGATGGCAGTGATCGGAGGGTAGTATAGTATGGATGGAGGGCAGTGATCGGAGGGTAGTATAGTATGGATGGACTCGCAGTGATTGGAGGGCAGCAATGGCAGTTTAGAGGGCAGTGATTGGAGGGCAGCCATGCTAGTTTAGAGGGCAGTGGTTGGAGGGCAGCCACCCCAGGTCCTATGGCAATGGATAACACTAGGGTTTAGGGACATACACTCTAAGCATTTGATCGTCTCGGTTAGCTGGCACAGTGAGAATAACATAAGGGGGTCCAGGATGACCAATGGAGAAGGGACTTGCAGCATTCTCCTGGATATTGAAGGCAGGGTCCTGGTGAGAGGTTGAGGTCCAGGGTTACCTGGCCATGGTGTCAGATACCCTGTGCAGCAGGCAGTACACAGCAGCAATAATGACAGAGAGCAGAGGGCACAGTGGGAAGAGGCTTCTGGGTATAGGGAGGCAAGGCAGGAGGTCCTGGAGGCACAGCCTCAGTCTCTGGTCCTCATGAGTACAGACAATACTGGCTCTAGCAGGAACAGGGTCATTGCTCCGCCCCCCCTGCTCAGATATATATGCCTTAACTGGGGCACGATCCCGTGGGCCAGGCATTCGGATGCTTTGCTTTGGGTTGCCGTGACAACATGCTCCACCCCCTTCTGGTGTAGCCGCATCAGGAGTGTGAACTGGTGCAAGTATGGCGGGCGTGGCCACAGCATGGGAGAGAGTCTAATGTGCCCACCAGAACTCTGGCACCCATGGGAGGAAGTGTGCGGTCAGTATGGGGTTAATCTACATACCAGTACAGCTGGGGTTCAGACTTCTCGGCACCTCATACCCAGGTGGTGTGGAAAGTCCAGAGCTCCATGTGAGGCACTGGGGGAAGGAATAGGGCTCAGGGTGGGGGGAGTGGGGGTGTATTGTGGGAGTTATTAGGGAAATTGAGGGGGACGGGGTGACATCTTGTCTTCATCTATTTTGCCCCAGGTCATTGTGTTTCCTACTGTCTGGGGGGGGGGGGGTTCCCCTCATGGGCAGATCCTCCTTCCCTGTATTCTTCTTCCGGTGGAACAGTTTCTTCCCCATTCTTTTCGTGTGGGGCTTTTTCCTATTCCTCTTTTCCTTCTCAGGATAGGTCCCCTTTCTTCCTCCTGGGTGAGGCTTCCTCCTATCTCAAGGTAGGTCTTCCCTCCTCCTCTTCTTCCTCCTGGGTGTATTAAATTATATTCCGCGCTTTCTTCTCAGGTTTCTTTCCTCTTGTTTTTCCTGGGTGGGGTTTCCTCCGATCTCTCTCTTCCTCTTCATACCTGGGTGGGGTTTCCTCCTATCTCTCTCTTCCTTCTCATGCCTGGTTAGGGTTCCTCTTCATACCTGGGTGGGGTTTCCTCCTATCTCTCTCTTCCTCTTCATACCTGGGTGGGGTTTCCTCCGATCTCTCTCTTCCTCTTCATACCTGGGTGGGGTTTCCTCCGATCTCTCTCTTCCTTCTCATGCCTGGTTAGGTTTCCTCTTCATACCTGGGTGGGGTTTCCTCCGATCTCTCTCTTCCTTCTCATACCTGGGTGGGGTTTCCTCCGATCTCTCTCTTCCTTCTCATGCCTGGTTAGGTTTCCTCTTCATACCTGGGTGGGGTTTCCTCCGATCTCTCTCTTCCTTCTCATGCCTGGTTAGGTTTCCTCTTCATACCTGGGTGGGGTTTCCTCCTATCTCTCTCTTCCTTCTCATGCCTGGTTAGGTTTCCTCTTCATACCTGGGTGGGGTTTCCTCCGATCTCTCTCTTCCTTCTCATGCCTGGTTAGGTTTCCTCTTCATACCTGGGTGGGGTTTCCTCCGATCTCTCTCTTCCTCTTCATACCTGGGTGGGGTTTCCTCCTATCTCTCTCTTCCTTCTCATGCCTGGTTAGGGTTCCTCTTCATACCTGGGTGGGGTTTCCTCCTATCTCTCTCTTCCTCTTCATACCTGGGTGGGGTTTCCTCCGATCTCTCTCTTCCTCTTCATACCTGGGTGGGGTTTCCTCCGATCTCTCTCTTCCTTCTCATGCCTGGTTAGGTTTCCTCTTCATACCTGGGTGGGGTTTCCTCCGATCTCTCTCTTCCTTCTCATACCTGGGTGGGGTTTCCTCCGATCTCTCTCTTCCTTCTCATGCCTGGTTAGGTTTCCTCTTCATACCTGGGTGGGGTTTCCTCCGATCTCTCTCTTCCTTCTCATGCCTGGTTAGGTTTCCTCTTCATACCTGGGTGGGGTTTCCTCCTATCTCTCTCTTCCTTCTCATGCCTGGTTAGGTTTCCTCTTCATACCTGGGTGGGGTTTCCTCCGATCTCTCTCTTCCTTCTCATGCCTGGTTAGGTTTCCTCTTCATACCTGGGTGGGGTTTCCTCCGATCTCTCTCTTCCTTCTCATGCCTGGTTAGGTTTCCTCTTCATACCTGGGTGGGGTTTCCTCCGATCTCTCTCTTCCTCTTCATACCTGGGTGGGGTTTCCTCCGATCTCTCTCTTCCTTCTCATGCCTGGTTAGGTTTCCTCTTCATACCTGGGTGGGGTTTCCTCCGATCTCTCTCTTCCTTCTCATACCTGGGTGGGGTTTCCTCCGATCTCTCTCTTCCTTCTCATGCCTGGTTAGGTTTCCTCTTCATACCTGGGTGGGGTTTCCTCCGATCTCTCTCTTCCTTCTCATGCCTGGTTAGGTTTCCTCTTCATACCTGGGTGGGGTTTCCTCCTATCTCTCTCTTCCTTCTCATGCCTGGTTAGGTTTCCTCTTCATACCTGGGTGGGGTTTCCTCCGATCTCTCTCTTCCTTCTCATGCCTGGTTAGGTTTCCTCTTCATACCTGGGTGGGGTTTCCTCCGATCTCTCTCTTCCTTCTCATGCCTGGTTAGGTTTCCTCTTCATACCTGGGTGGGGTTTCCTCCGATCTCTCTCTTCCTCTTCATACCTGGGTGGGGTTTCCTCCGATCTCTCTCTTCCTTCTCATGCCTGGTTAGGGTTCCTCTTCATACCTGGGTGGGGTTTCCTCCTCACCACCCATACCTCTTGTTTCATGCAGCGCTCTTTTGTAGGTAGTAATTCTACTTTCTCTTATTTGCTTTAATGATGTGCTAATCGCCTCTCTCTCTCTCTCTCTCTCTCTCTCTCTCTCTCTCTCTCTCTCTCTCTCTCTCTCTCTCTCTCTCTCTTCCAGGCCTTTGAAGGATGGGGAACTCTTTGAGATTGTTATACAGAAGATGGTGGATCGTTGGTCGGGATCTATAGAGGCAGGTGAGGATGTGGATGGAAGAGCAGGCTTGGTATATGGTATGATGGGGGCATAGTCTCATTTCTTTACTGCATGAAGTTCAAAGTTTCAGTTTTGCGTTGTGATGGGTCTCTGGTCCCGACACTGTCACTGCTCCTGCTGTGCCCTCTCTGGTCCTGACACTGTCACTGCTCCTGCTGTGCCCTCTCTGGTCCCGACACTGTCACTGCTCCTGCTGTGCCCCCTCTGCTTCTGACACTGTCACTGCTCCTGCTGTGCCCTCTCTGGTCCCGACACTGTCACTGCTCCTGCTGTGCCCTCTCTGGTCCCGACACTGTCACTGCTCCTGCTGTGCCCTCTCTGGTCCCGACACTGTCACTGCTCCTGCTGTGCCCTCTCTGGTCCTGTCACTGCTCCTGCTGTGCCCCCTCTGCTTCTGACACTGTCACTGCTCCTGCTGTGCCCTCTCTGGTCCTGACACTGTCACTGCTCCTGCTGTGCCCCCTCTGCTTCTGACACCACTGTCACTGCTCCTGCTGTGCCCCCTCTGGTCCTGACACTGTCACTGCTCCTGCTGTGCCCTCTTTGCTCCTGGCATTGCCCTGTCTTGTCCTGACACTGTACTTGCACACTGGTCCTGGTTTTTTCTCTCTTGTTCTCATATTGAACCCTCTCCTGTACTAGCCACCTTTCTCCATCTATCTTTCTCTTAGGAGTGACTTGCATCCGCCCAGAGGACCTCGAATTCCCCAACACCATGACTGACATAGACTACGACACCTGGATGCTGAGGTAGGACCCCTGTGAGGACCACAATGGAGGAATTCTCCAGTGACACTGGGCTTTTCCGGTGTTGCTCTGGAGTAGACACTACAAGGTGTCCGCTGTTCAGAAAGAGCCTCCTGTGCTCCTCTGATCGTTACTGAGGCCTGACTTCCTCTGACTTCATGGCTGAGCTGCACCCACTGCCATCCCAGTGTCCAATGAGACTGTGTAAGACCTGTACAGGCATTCTGGTTAGACAGACTGGTGGTAGTTGGTGTTGCTTATCCTTTAAATCTGGGAGAAGCAGAAACGTAATCAGAGGGGAGCACAGGCGAGACCCTTCTGACCAATGGGAGGACTGTATTTTGTCATGTCTGCTTTAAGAAGAACGTTGGCTCCCCAGAAGGTGATTGATGGCCCCATAATGGTCCCAACCCTTCCTCTGTTTTTACAAAGGCACAGCCTTCTCGGGCCCCCAGAAGGTGATGGAAGGCACCATGATGGTCCCAACCCTTCCTCTGTTTTTCCGGAGGCACAACCTTCTTGGGTCCAGAGAAGGTGACGGAAGACCGCATAAAGGTCCTACCCCGTCCTCTGTTTTTTGGGAGACACAGCCTTCTTGGGCCCCCAGAATGGGATGGAAAGCACCATAATGGTCCCAACCCTTCCTCTGTTTTTTCAGCCAAATAGCCATCATGGGCCCTCAGAAGGACAACTGATGGCCCTGTGAGTGTCCCAACCCTTCCTCTGATTTTCTGGTGGCCCAGCCTTCATGGACCCCCCCCCCCCCCAGAAGGTGACTGATGGCCCTGTGAGGGTCCTAACCCTTTCTCTGATTTTCTAGTGGCACAGCCATTATGCAGGACGGGAACACTCTGAGAACCAACTATGGATGTGACCTGGATTCCCTGGGAACGGCGTCCCGTATTGGAATGATGAAGACGGCCAGGGGAGACCTTCACTATTACATTGATGGTGTAGACCAGGGCGTGGCCTGTACAGGACTTCCTTCTGGAAGAGGTGAGCTCCACCCACAATGCACTGCTGTCCCTCCCCCCCCCCCCCCCCCCCACCCACACTCATTAACCATTGGCTCTCCTTTGCAGATATCTATGCTGTGGTGGACCTGTATGGTCAGTGTGTCCAGGTGTCCCTGACTGGTGGTAGCGGTCTTATTGATAACAGCTTATCGGCCAGTCACGTGACAGATAAATCCTTCCCTACCCCTTCACCAGGTAAGTTGGCAGTACATACGGCTCCTCCCGCAGGGTGTCAGTACATACTGCTCCCCATGTGGGGTGTCTGTACATACCTGTCCTCCCGCAGGGTGTCAGTACATACTGCTCCCCATGTGGGGTGTCGGTGTATACCTGTCCTCTCGCAGGGTGTCAGTACATACTGCTCCCCATGTGGGGTGTCGGTGTATACCTGTCCTCTCGCAGGGTGTCAGTACATACTGCTCCCCATGTGGGGTGTCTGTACATACCTGTCCTCCCGCAGGGTGTCAGTACATACTGCTTCCCATGTGGGGTGTCTTTACATACCTGTCCTCCCGCAGGGTGTCAGTACATACTGCTCCCCATGTGGGGTGTCTGTACATACCTGTCCTCCCGCAGGGTGTCAGTACATACTGCTCCCCATGTGGGGTGTCGGTACATACCTGTCCTCCCGCAGGGTGTCAGTACATACTGCTCCCCATGTGGGGTGTCTGTACATACCTGTCCTCTCGCAGGGTGTCAGTACATACTGCTCCCCATGTGGGGTGTCGGTGTATACCTGTCCTCTCGCAGGGTGTCAGTACATACTGCTCCCCATGTGGGGTGTCTGTACATACCTGTCCTCTCGCAGGGTGTCAGTACATACTGCTCCCCATGTGGGGTGTCGGTGTATACCTGTCCTCTCGCAGGGTGTCAGTACATACTGCTCCCCATGTGGGGTGTCTGTACATACCTGTCCTCTCGCAGGGTGTCAGTACATACTGCTCCCCATGTGGGGTGTCGGTGTATACCTGTCCTCCCGCAGGGTGTCAGTACATACTGCTCCCCATGTGGGGTGTCGGTGTATACCTGTCCTCTCGCAGGGTGTCAGTACATACTGCTCCCCATGTGGGGTGTCGGTACATACCTGTCCTCTTGCAGGGTGTCAGTACATACTGCTCCCCATGTGGGGTGTCGGTACATACCTGTCCTCTCGCAGGGTGTCAGTACATACTGCTCCCCATGTGGGGTGTCTGTACATACCTGTCCTCCCGCAGGGTGTCAGTACATACTGCTCCCCATGTGGGGTGTCGGTACATACCTGTCCTCTCGCAGGGTGTCAGTACATACTGCTCCCCATGTGGGGTGTCGGTGTATACCTGTCCTCCCGCAGGGTGTCAGTACATACTGCTCCCCATGTGGGGTGTCGGTGTATACCTGTCCTCTCGCAGGGTGTCAGTACATACTGCTCCCCATGTGGGGTGTCTGTACATACCTGTCCTCCCGCAGGGTGTCAGTACATACTGCTCCCCATGTGGGGTGTCGGTACATACCTGTCCTCTCGCAGGGTGTCAGTACATACTGCTCCCCATGTGGGGTGTCGGTACATACCTGTCCTCCCGCAGGGTGTCAGTACATACTGCTCCCCATGTGGGGTGTCGGTGTATACCTGTCCTCCCGCAGGGTGTCAGTACATACTGCTCCCCATGTGGGGTGTCGGTACATACCTGTCCTCTCGCAGGGTGTCAGTACATACTGCTCCCCATGTGGGGTGTCGGTACATACCTGTCCTCTCGCAGGGTGTCAGTACATACTGCTCCCCATGTGGGGTGTCGGTGTATACCTGTCCTCCCGCAGGGTGTCAGTACATACTGCTCCCCATGTGGGGTGTCTGTACATACCTGTCCTCTCGCAGGGTGTCAGTACATACTGCTCCCCATGTGGGGTGTCGGTGTATACCTGTCCTCTCGCAGGGTGTCAGTACATACTGCTCCCCATGTGGGGTGTCGGTACATACCTGTCCTCCCGCAGGGTGTCAGTACATACTGCTCCCCATGTGGGGTGTCGGTACATACCTGTCCTCCCGCAGGGTGTCAGTACATACTGCTCCCCATGTGGGGTGTCGGTACATACCTGTCCTCCCGCAGGGTGTCAGTACATACTGCTCTCCATGTGGGGTGTCTGTACATACCTGTCCTCTCGCAAGGTGTCAGTACATACTGCTCTCCATGTGGGGTGTCGGTGTATACCTGTCCTCTCGCAGGGTGTCAGTACATACTGCTCTCCATGTGGGGTGTCTGTACATACCTGTCCTCTCGCAAGGTGTCAGTACATACTGCTCTCCATGTGGGGTGTCAGTACATACTGCTCTCCATGTGGGGTGTCGGTGTATACCTGTCCTCTCGCAAGGTGTCAGTACATACTGCTCCCCATGTGGGGTGTCTGTACATACCTGTCCTCCCGCAGGGTGTCAGTACATACTGCTCTCCATGTGGGGTGTCTGTACATACCTGTCCTCTCGCAAGGTGTCAGTACATACTGCTTCCCATGTGGGGTGTCTGTACATACCTGTCCTCCCGCAGGGTGTCAGTACATACTGCTCCCCATGCGGGATGTCGGTGTATAAAAGAAAGAAAGAAAAAGGAGGCGCAAACACCTAGTGCATTACCTGTGGTACTGTGTAAAATGTTTTAATAAAATGCTGAATGCATACTCACAAACATGAAGATTGAAATCGTATTGCAAATTCCCATCACACGTATGTTGAAACATGTCCTGGGAACTGCGACAGCTAACGCGTTTCGGGAGTCAAGCTCCCTTGTTCCAGCTCTGAAGAAGGGAGCTTGACTCCCGAAACGCATTAGCTGTCGCAGTTTCCAGGACATGTTTCAACATACGTGTGATGGGAATTTGCAATACGATTTCAATCTTCATGTTTGTGAGTATGCATTCAGCATTTTATTAAAACATTTTACACAGTACCACAGGTAATGCACTAGGTGTTTGCGCCTCCTTTTTCTTTCTTTTTATGCACCCGTTTTGGAGTTCCCTGCCTGAGGAGAGCAGCACGCCAGTCTTCCTCTTTGAAGTGAGCGCTTGGCTGAAATATTTGTTTAGGATGTCGGTGTATACCTGTCCTCCGGCAGGGTGTCAGTATGAGGATGGGTGTGGGGGAGGGGATGGAATGAAGGGAAAATGTTACTTCTCCGCCCCATCTGAATCTTTAATATAAAGTGTCTGTGTGCCCTGGCAGTGCCCAGCGTGTCGCACCGGTTCCATGCTGTATGCGGGAAGAACGTGACGGTGTTATGTGATGGGAGTCGGGCGGAGAGATGTGTCGGATATGGTGATGGGATCGTCTTCAGCAATCATGAACTCCTCCCTGGTGAGGTGTTTGAGGTGAGAGGAGGAGAGACAGTAGGGATGTGATGGACCCATAAGCTTCCCTTGCTCAGTAACCGAACGATCCAAGATCCCATAGCTCACCCAGTCACTTGTCAGGACACAGCGTAAGGTGGCGCAAAACATTAGCTGTTTATTGAAACACAGGCACAAAGAGATATACACTCTGGGACAATCCCCTCTTCTTTACCTAATGACACAGGGTGGAGTAAATGTACGTACAGTAACATGAGACCGGTACATTCAACCTTTCCAGTAATTCAATCAGTATCCGGGACACGAAGACAGCCTTATCAGAAGGAAGGACCATTGGAGAAATCCCCCCTCTAGCAACTATTAGCTGACAGTGATATAATTAACATGAGCTAATTAACTATGACTTAAACCAGCCTAGATGACCAGACTATTTGGCACCTACAACCCTGCATACAAAGTACTGTACAATACACATCATTATAAGTATACACACATAAATGAGAAGACAGAAACCATAGGGGATCCAATAACCAATGGGACGAAGACACTTAGGAGGCACACTATGGAAGAGACCTACCTACAATAAACACATTATGGCAGGAGATCCCAGTGGTTTTAGCTGATTACATTAACATCTACAGTCATTGCTGATTTGAGGCCTAGAGTTCTCCAAATATGTATATGGATCCTCTAGTTCCCAGAGTCTGTGTTTTTGGGAGACATGGACTTGAATCCAAACCACTCCAAAGGTCCCCAGGCACAAACCTCCGAAAGAGTAGTGTTTTCTTAAAAGCCAGGGCCCATAGTAGGCAAGAGGCCACCCTGCTGTCCCCTCCAAAAGCCCCTGTCCTGGCTTGGTCTGTCACAATTCTCCCCCATCTGAAGTCCACGAACAAAGTCCCAGACCTCTACCCAGTCTGGACATGCGTTAGTTGGGCAGAGTGAATTCACATAGTCGTTCTGCATGATTTCTATTCTTGGTTTCAGGGAATAGTTGTCATCAGTAGGTGTGGGACAGAGGTTGTGGAATCTGTCTGGCTGCCAGTGCTTCAGCTGGGTGGTCTTTACCGTTCTGGGGCGTTGTCTACAGCTGGGGAGAGGAGACCTCTGCTCCATCTCCCTTACCCTTATCTTACTGCTGGGATGACAATTCTGTGATACGGTCTCCCAGGTGCACGGATCCTTGCTGGGGAGAGGAGACCGCTGCTCCATCTCGCTTATCTTACTGCTGGGGAGAGGAGACCGCTGCTCCATCTCCCTTACCCTTATCTTACTGCTGGGGAGAGGAGACCGCTGCTCCATCTCCCTTACCCTTATCTTACTGCTGGGGAGAGGAGACCGCTGCTCCATCTCCCTTACCCTTATCTTACTGCTGGAGAGAGGAGACTGCTGCTCCATCTCCCTTACCCTTATCTTACTGCTGGGATGACAATTCTGTGATACGGTCTACCAGGTGCACGGATCCTTGCTGGGGAGAGGAGACTGCTGCTCCATCTCCCTTACCCTTATCTTACTGCTGGGGAGAGGAGACCGCTGCTCCATCTCCCTTACCCTTATCTTACTGCTGGGGAGAGGAGACCGCTGCTCCATCTCCCTTACCCTTATCTTACTGCTGGAGAGAGGAGACTGCGGCTCCATCTCCCTTACCCTTATCTTACTGCTGGGATGACAATTCTGTGATACGGTCTCCCAGGTGCACGGATCCTTGCTGGGGAGAGGAGACCGCTGCTCCATCTCCCCTATCTTACTGCTGGGGAGAGGAGACTGCTGCTCCATCTCCCTTACCCTTATCTTACTGCTGGGGAGAGGAGACCGCTGCTCCATCTCCCTTACCCTTATCTTACTGCTGGAGAGAGGAGACTGCTGCTCCATCTCCCTTACCCTTATCTTACTGCTGGGATGACAATTCTGTGATACGGTCTACCAGGTGCACGGATCCTTGCTGGGGAGAGGAGACTGCTGCTCCATCTCCCTTACCCTTATCTTACTGCTGGGGAGAGGAGACCGCTGCTCCATCTCCCTTACCCTTATCTTACTGCTGGGGAGAGGAGACCGCTGCTCCATCTCCCTTACCCTTATCTTACTGCTGGGTAGAGGAGACCGCTGCTCCATCTCCCTTACCCTTATCTTACTGCTGGGGAGAGGAGACCGCTGCTCCATCTCCCTTACCCTTATCTTACTGCTGGGGAGAGGAGACCGCTGCTCCATCTCCCTTACCCTTATCTTACTGCTGGGTAGAGGAGACCGCTGCTCCATCTCCCTTACCCTTATCTTACTGCTGGGACGACAATTCTGTGATACGGTCTCCCAGGTGCACGGATCCTTGCTGGGGAGAGGAGACTGCTGCTCCATCTCCCTTACCCTTATCTTACTGCTGGGGAGAGGAGACCTCTGCTCCATCTCCCTTACCCTTATCTTATCTTAGCTGGGAAGACAATTCTGTGATACGGTCTCCCAGGTGCACGGATCCTTGCTGGGGAGGGGAGACAGTTTCCTCTGCTTCATCTGACTATTGGGGAGGGAGGACAGCTTCTGCCAATCACAGAGTAGTTGATTTTCTGCTGGGGAGTGACCACCAGCTTTTCACCCTGGGCCTCCAGAACTTGTGTGGGGTGGAGGTCTTGGACCCTCTGTCCGGTTGCCAGCGCTAAAGCTGGAGAAGTTTGTTGTAACTCCACAGATGCTACTGTTAGGAAATCCCATGTCCCTGTCAGTGGTGTGGGAGAAAGGCCGGCTGCCTCATCTCTTAGGAAGGCTAAAGCTGCTATTGGTGCTGGGCAGAGCTCAATGATGTTCTGCTCTGATGCCAGCTGTTCTGCTTAGAAGTAAACTGAAAAGTTGGTGGCCTTGCACAAATCCTCCAGGGCCACAGATTGTCCGCAGAGCTATGCCTTGATGGCAGCCATTCTTCTGGAGGCTCACCTGGTTGTTGCTCCTCAGCAGAAAAGTCTATTAAATTCCCAGTCTCTGGAACTGGTGTGTGGGGATAGAGGTTCACCATCTCCTGTCCGTGGAACCCAAAAAATATTACCGGTGCTTGACGGAAGCTAGCAGAGCGCTGCCCTGTTGTCAGCACTTCAGTTGGAATCTCAGTAAATGTTATATCCTTCAATGAAAAGTCAATTAAAACCCTGCTTTCTGGGATCTGTGGCTGGGGAGTGAGGACAGCTTCCTTTTCACCCGAGCCCTTGTACTGCAGCTGTGGAGATGAGCCGACTGCTCCATCTCCCGTACCCTTATCCGGCTGTTGGACAGATACATTCCTTCATCCAAGTTCGTCCCCTGCAGAAACAGGATCATCAAGATGAGTCAAACCTTGCTGCATCAGCCATAAGGCCTCCGCATCTAGAGGTGGAGGTGAGCAAAGCACACTGTTACTCTGGCCCATTGCTGACACTTTAGTTGGGAATTCAGGACTATCGGCTGGTACTTCTGCATAGTCCCAGGCAAAGGGAGCCCTGCCCGCTGCTGAGTAGAGTCTATAAGCTGTCCAGACTCCAGCTCTTATTCCTGAATGGCCAAAAACTCCATATGTTCCTGTGCCCAGAGCACTTCCGAGATGTTCAGCTTCTGTTCTCTGTAATCCATGATTTCCTCCAAACGCCACTCCAGATCGCTCCCTAAGTCAGGATCCTCTGACGGCTTCCCGTAAAACAGCCCCAGACCACAATAGCCAAAGCCTTCCATCGGGCTGTCCATGGGCACACTTAAGCTACATACCAGTGGAGGGCTCTTTAGCTCTCATCCACCCGCATCTCTGCCTGGACCAGCCTGCCTAACTCAGCTGTCCACTCCTTGTGCGGGTGCTCCCCCAATAACAGCATTTGCACTTCCTTCTGCGACCAGTACCTTTCCTGGATGAAGGGGAGAATTTTTACCTGGTGGCGCTGCTCATGGGCTAGCGCTTCCTTCCAGAGTTGCCGGCGGACAGGGTCATACCATCTCAGCAGGACTTGCTCGGACGCTGGTCCCCTGTGCTATATCTGCCTCTTTCGCAGCCTCCTTTCAAATTCCTCTTCCATGGCGGCTGGTATCTGTAACTCTTCTCTTCTGCTATCCGGTCCTTTGGGTTCTGGTGGTGGGTTGGATGTGTTCACAGCAAGGAAGCACTATCCCACTGCTTGCTACCAATGTGACGGGCCCCGATAGTCACGAGGAGTATGTCCATGGTATGAGGTTCCCTTGCTCGGTAACAACGATCCAAGATCCTGTAGCTCACCCAGTCACATGTCGGGACACAGCATTGGGTGGCGTAAAACATTAGCTGTTTATTAAAACACAGGCACAAAGAGATACACACTCTGGGAGAATCCCCTCTTCTTTGCATAATGACACAGGGCGGGGTAAACTGTACATCCAGTAACATGAGACCGGTACATTCAACCTTTCCAACAAATAATTTAATCAGTAACTGGGCTCGTAGACAGCTTTATCAGCAGAAAGGACCATTGGAGAAATTCTCCCTCTAGCAACTAATATCTGACAGTGTTATAATTAATATAAGCTAATTACATAGTCGCTTAAACCAGCCTAGGTGTCTGTCCGTCTCCTACAACCCTGAATACAAAGTACTGTACAATTCACATTATTACAAGTATAAACACATAAGAAGACCGACAGAAACAATAGGGGATCCAATTAACTATGGGAGGAAAACCCTTAGGAGGCACACTATGGGAGAGACCTACTTACAATAAACACACAGCAGGCGACCCCAGCGGTTTGAGCTGATTACATTAAGATAATATGTATATTGAACCTCCAGTTCCAATAGTCTGTGTGTTTTGGGGAGATATTGACTTGAATCCAAACAAGAGCACTCCATGGGTCCCCCAGGCACACACCTCCCAAATAAGTAGTGTTCCCTTAAAAGCCAGGGCCCATAGTTCGTAAGCAAGAGGCCACCCAGAAGTCCCCTCCAAAAGCCCCTGCCCTCGCTGGGTCTGTCACAGGGGGGAAAAGGGGGATGAGGATGATTAATAGAGAGAAGAGGGAGACGGAGAAGAGGGGGATAAGAATGGGAGAGACAGAGAAGAGGGGGATGAGAATGGGTGATAGAGAGAGAGAAGGGAGACGGCGATGAGGATGGGTCATATAGAAAGGAGACGGGTAAGAGGTGGATGAGGATGGGTCAAAGAGAGAGGAGGGGGATGAGGATGGGTGATAGAGAAGGGAGGCAGGGATGAGGATGGGTCATATAGAGAGGAGGGAGACAGGGAAGAGGGAAATGAGGATGGGTGATAGAGAGAGGAGAGTCAATGGGGGGAAGAGGAGGGTGAGGATGGGTAATAGAGGAGGGAGACAGGGAAGGAGTGCAGAGAAAAGAGGGCACAAAAGGGAGAGTCTGGTAGGAGGAGAGAGGGGAGAGCCTGGTAGGAGGAGAGAAGGGAGAGCCTGGTAGGAGGAGAGAAGGGAGAGCCTGGTAGGAGGAGAGAAGGGAGGGCCTGGTAGGGGGAGAGAAGGGAGGGCCTGGTAGGAGGAGAGAAGGGAGAGCCTGGTAGGAGGAGAGAAGGGAGAGCCTGGTAGGAGGAGAGAAGGGAGGGCCTGGTAGGGGGAGAGAAGGGAGGGCCTGGTAGGAGGAGAGAAGGGAGAGCCTGGTAGGAGGAGAGAAGGGAGAGTTGTGTAGATGGCGAGAAGGGAGAGTTGTGTAGATGGCAAGAAGTCAGGGGTGGGGGGGTGGAGAGAAGGGGGAGTCAGGTAGATGGTGGGAAGTCAGGGATGGGTGAGGGGAGAAAAGGGAGGAGGAGTGGCCAGGTAGATGGGAAGATGGGGGCAGAGAAAAGAGGGGAGGTAGGTGACATTTAGTTTCTCCTTCTTGTTATATTGTCTTGTCTCTCTCTTTTAGGTGAAAGTGGAAAGACTTGATCCGCGCTGGTCAGGATCCTGCTCCATCGGAGTCTCCTCCATCCCTCCTCATGATGCCCCCTTCCTGGGTGGTGGGCTACCAGCAAGGGCTCTTGATCTTCGCTCACGGGTTACGTGGCTGGTCTCCGGCTCTGAGGTCATGAGGAACGGACAGCGGCTAAGAGACAACTATTGCAGCAGCCTGGAGAGGATCCGGGTATGGTGGAAAATGGGGAGGTTTGTTGGGCTGCAGATGGATGGATGACAGTATTGGAATACAAAGAGAAGGTTGTAAGGATGGTGGCAGGATATGAAGGAGAATCTGGGGATGGTGGATGTATATGAAGGTATGAAGGAGAGGTTGGGGATGGTGGTTGGATATGAAGGAGAGGCTGATGATGGTGGTTGGATATGAAGGAGAATTTGGGGATGGTGGTTGGATATGAAGGAGAGGCTGGGGATGTTGGATATGATGGAAAGGTTGGGGATGGTGGTTGTATATGGAGAAGCTAGGGATGATGCTTGGAAAAGAAAGGAGAAGCTGGGGATGGTGGTTGGATTTGAAGGAGAGGTTGTGGATTGTGGCTGGATATGAAGGGGAGGTTGGGGATGGTAGATGGATATGAAGGAGAGGCCATAGATGGTGGTTGGATTTGAAGGAGAAACTGGAGATGGTGGTTGGATGTGAAGGAGAGATTAGGGATGGTGGTTGGATATGAAGGAGAGTCTGGGGTTAGTGGTTGGATATGAAGGAGAGGCTGGGGGTGGTGGTTGGATATGAAGGAGAGGCTGGGGTTAGTGGTTGGATATGAAGGAGAGGCTGGGGATGGTGGATGGATATGAAGGAGAAGCTGGGGATGGTGGTTGGATTTGAAGAAGAGGCTGGGGATGGTGGATGGATATGAAGGAGAGGCCATAGATGGTGGTTGGATTTGAAGGAGAAACTGGAGATGGTGGTTGGATGTGAAGGAGAGATTAGGGATGGTGGTTGGATATGAAGGAGAGTCTGGGGTTGGTGGTTGGATATGAAGGAGAGGCTGGGGGGGGGGGGTGGTGGTTGGATATGAAGGAGAGGCTGGGGTTAGTGGTTGGATATGAAGGAGAGGCTGGGGATGGTGGATGGATATGATGGAGAGGCTGGGGGTGGTGGTTGGATTTGAAGGAGAAACTGGAGATGGTGGTTGGATGTGAAGGAGAGATTAGGGATGGTGGTTGGATATGAAGGAGAGGCTGGGGTTAGTGGTTGGATATGAAGGAGAGGCTGGGGGTGGTGGTTGGATATGAAGGAGAGGCTGGGGGTGGTGGTTGGATATGAAGAAGAGGCTGGGGGTGGTGGTTGGATATGAAGGAGAGGCTAGGTTGGTGGTTGGATATGAAGGAGAGGCTGGGGATGGTGGTTGGATATGAAGGAGAGGCTGGGGATTGTGGTTGGATATGAAAGAGAGTCTGGGGATAGTGGATGGACATGAAGGAGAGGTTGGGGATGGTGGATGGATATGAAGGAGAGGCCATAGATGGTGGTTGGATTTGAAGGAGAAACGAGATGGTGGTTGGATGTGAAGGAGAGATTAGGGATGGTGGTTGGATATGAAGGAGAGTCTGGGGTTGGTGGTTGGATATGAAGGAGAGGCTGGGGGGGGGGGGGGGGGTGGTGGTTGGATATGAAGGAGAGGCTGGGGTTAGTGGTTGGATATGAAGGAGAGGCTGGGGATGGTGGATGGATATGAAGGAGAGGCTGGGGGTGGTGGTTGGATTTGAAGGAGAAACTGGAGATGGTGGTTGGATGTGAAGGAGAGATTAGGGATGGTGGTTGGATATGAAGGAGAGGCTGGGGTTAGTGGTTGGATATGAAGGAGAGGCTGGGGGTGGTGGTTGGATATGAAGAAGAGGCTGGGGGTGGTGGTTGGATATGAAGAAGAGGCTGGGGGTGGTGGTTGGATATGAAGGAGAGGCTGGGGGTGGTGGTTGGATATGAAGGAGAGGCTGGGGATTGTGGTTGGATATGAAAGAGAGTCTGGGGATAGTGGATGGACATGAAGGAGAGGTTGGGGATGGTGGATAGATATGGAGGAGAAGCTGGGGGTGGTGGTTGGATACGAAGGGGAAGCTGGGGAGTCCAGGATTTTTCTTCTAACTCCAATCATGCATTCCCAAGAGCCTCCCATGTGAGAGGAATGAAATGGGTGGAATTCCCATTTACACTACTTGTCATTCAAGAAGGTCTTTCAAGAAGTTCACTATCTTCTCTACTCCTGTAAAATTGGTCCCAGTCAGATCTAAGTAATCTTACAGGTCCTTGCACAGAAACAAACCTCCTGAAGGCATTCTTTAAGGATACGAGGGTGTAAGCGTTGTATCTGGAGTTGTTCTAATGCTTTTAGAGGCTCTTTCCAGGATTGTTGTTTCTCCTTGGGTAGGGGGGGGGGGGGGGAATCCCAGTCTGAGCTTCCAGAAGTTAGTTGTCTCAGCAATATCTTAACCTGAATGGTGAGAGGTGCTATGAAACCCAATGGATCATAAATGCCATTCACTGCAGACAGAACTCCTCACTTTGTGAAGGGCTTGCCACAGGCCGATGCTTGAAATGTGAATGTGTCTTACCTAACATTCCAAAGCAATCCAAGGCTGCGTTGCGTAATGGAAAGGTCAGATCCTAGTTTGAATTTCTTCACACTGACAGCATAGTCATCAGAAGGAAAGGCTCTCATGACCTTGTCGTGTTGGAGATGATTTTGTGAAGTCTGAGGTTTGGACTGGCAAGCATGTTCTGGGTTCTAGTGAGAAGCTCAATAGCTTCTTCTTCCGTAGGCAGAGATTTGAGTCCGTCGTCTACATAGAAATTCCTTTTGACGAACTGTCGTGCCTCAGATCCAAATTTTTTTTCACCCTCTTGACCTGTTTTCCTCAGTCCATAAATTGCTACTGCAGGAGAAGGAAAACGTGTACCATCATCCAGGGGTCTATGACTTCATCAATGACATCATTATTGCGGTACCAACGGAACCTGAGGAAGTCTCTGTAGTCTTCACGGACGATGAAACAGTGGAACATTTGCTGAATGTTGGCCATAACAGAAATTGGCTCATCTGAAGCGAAGTAAAACTCCTATAAGATTGTTGTTCAGATTAGGCCCAGTGAGAAGATGGTCATTGAGGAAGACGCCTTCATGACGAGCACTTCAGTCGAAGACCACCCTAATCTGATCAGGCTTGGGAGGATGGTAGACACCAAAGCATGGTAGGTACCAACATTCTTCTCCTTCCTTAAGAGGAGGTGCAGGGTCAGCATCATCTCTCTCAAACACCTTCTGCATAAAGTCCACGAAGTGCTTTTTCATCTCAGGCTTCCGATTCAAACTGCGCTTTAAAGAAGAAAACCGTGATTCTGCATGTCCTCTGTTGTCTGGTAGTTTCTTTCTTGGAGTACGAGATGGTAGAGGTGATACCCAACTGTTGGAATCATCTTTGTAGAACTCAACTCATGGTTTTCAAGAATTCTTTGTCTTCCATGATAGCTGCCAACTCATTGTCTTTAGTGGTTACCTCCAACACTGTGATGCCGATGTTGTCATTACAGAAATTAAGAGCTTTCCTATTGTCTTCCTTTTTCAAGCAGTCTTTCTTTCACATTATGTTGATGGGGTCGTTGTGCAGAACAAGTAGTTCATCCGTTAGACAGGACACGTGTTTTAAAGGAAGAGACTGAGTAAGACCCTCTGCCTTTGTCTCGGCAGACATTGCCTATGATGACCCAGCCTAGATCCAGGCACTCAGCATATGGTGCATCATGTAGACTGTTGATTTGATGACGAACTTTGTTTACCCTTAAGATGTCTCAGCCGAATAACAGCAGGATATCTGCACTTTTGTCAAGGGCTGGTATTTGGTCGGCTATGTCCTTCCAAGTGAGGATGGTGAAAGGCAGCTTCAGGAGTAGGGATCTTCTCTTTGTTGCTTGGCATCTGGTTGCACTCAGTGATCGTGGGCAAGGATATTTCCAAGTTTACATTCAGAGGAGCAACTACAAGACCACTGGCTCTCCTACCTGGGACTTCTGTAGTGCCGGCACAAGTGCTTAGGGTATAAGGTAGAGGATCTCCTGGTATGTTCAGAAAACTGTGTTCTTACAAGAGATCTGTTACTCCAATCATCCAGACTAGTATACAGTCTTATGGCCCTTTCAGGTTGACCTTTTGGGGTATACACGAACCAAGCATATCTTTGCACAGGATTCGTCACATAGTCCTTCTTCACAGACTTCTGTACATGTAGAGAACACTGAGGTGGAAGCTGCTGTTTGATCTGTGTGCTCCCCTCCTTGCTTTCCCTCAGGAAGATTGTTTGTGAACGTAGTAGAGTTGTCCGGATAATGTTGAAGATCTTGGACGTGGTCACCACTGTCACACTCTACATCTGTGATAGCTTTACAGTCCTTTGCAAAGTGTTCTGTGGAGGCACAGCATTTGTAGCAAGCCCCAATTTTCTTCAAAAGTTCCTTACGTTCTTGTAGGGTTTTCTTTCTGAAGCCGATACATTTCTTAAGTGGATGTGGTTTAACCACTTGCCGACCGCCCACAATATATTTACTGCGGCAGTCAGCCCCTCATAGGCAAAGCGACATAGTACTATGTCGCTTGCCCAGGAGCCTGTAGGAGGCGAGCGCACACCGCCGGAGGCGCGCTCACGCCCTCGCTTGTTCACGGCCATCCCCATGTGAGTGAACGGTGGCTCCGATGTCCGCCGGTCACTCGCGATCTCCCGCTGGAGAGGGAGAAATGCAGGCGGCTGATGTAAACAAAGCCGTCTGTCATTCTCCCTGATGTAACTGCAGAGATCATACGATCCTGCTATGTAGGATCCTATGTCTCTGTGGTTACATCAAAAGCCACGCCCCCTGACAGTTAGAATCACGCCCCTTAGGACACACTTAACCCCTTGATCATTAATAAAGTTAACCCCTTCCCTGCCAGTGTCATTTTTACATTAAAAATGCATATGTATAGCACTGATTACTATAGTAATGTCACTGGTACCCCTAAAGTGTCAAAAATGTCAGTCAGGGGTCCGATCTGTCCGCCGCAATGTCGCAGTCTGCCAAAAAAAAATTGCAGCCATTACTCGTTAAAAAAAAACAATAAAGACGACATAAATCTTTCCATTAGTTAGTAAACGCAATAACTTTTGCACAAACCAATCAAAATACACTTTTCTCTAGCGCTCATTGACAGACGTAGTCCTCGGTGATACACCACCTTCGGGTTATGTTTGCCTCCACAGGAGCAGGACTAGACAGGAAATTAAAAAGCTCTGGCCACACCCTAGGGGCAGTCCCAGAGGGTATATCCTCTCTCTCTCTGCCACAGCAAATCAGTTATTTTCTGTCTAGTTAGGAGTAAGGACCTAGACACCTTGCTGGGATCTTAGGTCCTGGCAAGAATTTTTTCTTAAAGGATTTTTTAGACAGCTTTTTTTCTCCAGTGTTCCTGTGAGATCTTCAAGCAAGAAAGCTGAACTGGGCGACGGGCTGGATGTTGAGATCCGGTGGTCACCCCAGTTCAGCCTACGAGCGCGTGCAGGCCATAGCTCCGCGCTGGGTCGGCCGCGACAAAGTCCCATTAAAGGACTGTCCACGCGAGTTAAACGTCTCGCTGAAACGCCAAAGACCATGAGTCACGGCGTCCGTATCGGTCGACAGCCCTCCCGCCCCGGTGGAGAGGGGTACTGTCAGGAGTTGGTGCCCGCCTGGTTCCGGTATGGTGAGTAGTATGTTCCCCCTTTTCCCCTGACGGGTCTTGTGGTGAACGCGGGCCCCTCTCTGTATGGTAAGATAGAGTCCCTCTCTATCCTATAACATGACACAGATCCTCCTACTTTGAGTGTGATTTTATGTGCAAAAAGCCAGGAGGCTTGGTTTGGGAGCTAACAATCTAATTGTATACATGTTAAAAAGATGTAATCTGTGGCATTCTGGGAATCTTACGGTGTTAAGAATAAGCTACCTACCAGTCAGAAGCCACGGACATGTAGACTGCCTTCCTAATCAGATCTCCAGCTATTAGCAGGCCTCCCGAATGGCCATGCGGTCCGCCAGGGCCGGTACCGCCAACCACGCCATATCCCCATGCAGAGAGAGTGTTGTGTGCCCTGCAGCACACCGCTATTCAGTACAGGCCGCCGCCATTTTTTTTTGCTGGATCGCACGAGCCGCCATTTTGGCGTAGCCTCGTGTCTCCAGCATGGGGGCGGCCATGTTTGAGGTGATCCAAACACCTCGTGGAGCTTGGGGGAGGCGCCGGAAGGCATGCAGAGGGGCGGAGCCGCCTCCTTTCTTCCTGGGCAGCCAGCCAAAAGACTTCCTGTTTGTCAAGACAGCGCTGTAACCTGTTGCAGTTAAACTCTGAGCATCAAGTGGTGAGCCTGGGGGTCTATCTCTCTCTCTCTCTCGATCGATAGGGATCCCTAGCAGGTAACACTAAGGGGCTTTTGTGGCGCTGGGGGTCTGGAAAAAAAAAAAAAAAAAAAGTTTTTTATTTTTGAATTATATTATCCAGGAAGTGACTGGAATTATCATGGACCCTGCCACACATATTCCCCCACCTGTTTCCCTCGAGGGGGCCACGGGACCCGCCGGTGCACAGAGTATAGAGTCATTTACAGCAATTTTGGAGTCTATGGTGGCTCGGGTGGAGGCGGCCTGTCAGGGACGGGGGTCAAGGAAGCGACCCCCGCCTACCCCTATACTATCTGACACCTCTGACTCTGATTCAGAGATGGTCACTGCAGTTGCAGGTTCCTCTGCAAGGGCTGTTATCCCAGGTAAAGCCCCCTCAGACAGTGAGGAGGACGTTTCTTCTCCTGCTATTATTCAGGAAGAAGCATTGGTGGACGCACTAGTTGTGGCAGTGCAGGAAACCTTAAAACTTGAGGCTTTACCGGCAGAGGCAACTGAAACAGAGATTCCCTTTGGTACTAATAAGCCCATCAAAACGGTGAAGGTTTTTCCTGTACCTAAATGTTTCGGTAATCAGATTAAAGGAGAATGGGAGCATTCTAAACGTACCTTTACTATTTCCAAGCGTATTGCTAGACGCTATCCGTTTGAGGAATCCATCATTAAGAAATGGACGGTACCACCAGTGGTGGATCCACCTATTTCCAGGCTGAATAAAGCCACGGTTATCCCAGTGGAGGACACTTCGTCCTTTAAGGATCCGGTGGATCGAAAGATGGAAGCAGAGTCCCGCACCATCTTCTCTCTGATAGGGTCAGCATTTAGACCAGTAATTGTTATTGGTCTAGTTTCCCAGACACTTACGGAATGGGCGAAAATGGTACGCCAAGATCTTAGGGGAAAAGATATTCCGCAGGAGACATCTGATTTGATGGAACAGATCATACAAGGGCTACAGTTTATCTGTGACGCAGCCTTGGACACTACTCCCTTATTAGGGCATGCATCTAAGTCAGCGGTGATCCTCAGACGTGTGCTGTGGTTAAAATGCTGGTCAGCTGACCTAGGTTCCAAAAAGACCTTGACTAATCTCCCTTTTCAGGGGAATCGTCTATTTGGGGCCAACCTAGATGAAATCATTAAGGATGCCACTGGGGGCAAGAGCACTTTTTTGCCACAGGCTGCTAAAGCTAAGGGACCTCGCAACAAGCGAGGACCTTTCTTTACCGCCCATAAAGGGCGCCCGGCTGGTACTAGCGGGAAAGGCAAGACTCCTCCAGGAGGGTTCAAGAAGGGCTGGTCGGACAAGCAAAGGACCAACCCAGCCAAACCCGAAGCAAAGGAGTACACAGCCTGAAGGTGCGCCCCCACCCGGTTTCAGGGTGGGGGGACGTTTTCACCGGTATTCAGGACATTAGATCGAGCATCAACCACTACTACCGGTGCGATTCTTCCCTTCCAACATTTAAGTACTACAGGAAGCGGTAGTTACCGTTCCCTGAATAGATCTTTTCCTTTACCTTTTCCTAAGATTAGTCCCGATACCTCACAGGAATCGGATCTGGTTGACCAGATAGGCCAAGTAGCCTCTAGTCGGGTGACTTCGGTCCCTGAGGTTCAACCAGAAAAGATCACCTTTCCTGATAACTATCAGGTATCTGATAAATGTGTGGGAACAGAAAACGACCAGACTTTCTCGGATGGTCGGGGCCAGATACCTCTAGGGACGCCTGGTTCAGATTCTATCAGCGCCAGTGGTCCTAGAAATTCTAGGCTGGCCTCCTCAAGCCGGCCTGGCCGACTTGGACATGTTAGTCGTAGACGTTCCGTGGGAACTTCGTCTCAGGGAGTGTCTGTGGTCTCAAGGACCAATTTACCATCATGCTTTACAGTCGCTGGGTTTAATGGCCTGGCCATTGAGACCCAAGTACTGATGGACAGAGGTTTGTCTACTTCAGTCATTCCTACCCTTATTAAAGCAAGGAAAGCGACTTCCAGCAAATTCTATTATCACACATGGAAGACTTATATTGCGTGGTGCGAATCTTTAGGATTTCCTCCACGTACCTATTCGGTGACTCGAATATTGGCCTTTTTGCAACAAGGGGTTGAGCAGAAGCTAGCCTTGAGCACCATCAAGGGTCAAGTTTCAGCATTAGCAATCTTCTTTCAGAAGCCTTTAGCTACCAAATCCTTGGTGCGGAATTTCATCCAGGGGGTGCGGCACCTGGCTCCTCCAGTCCGCGCGCCCTTACCGCCCTGGGATCTTAATTTGGTTTTGTCGGTTCTACAGAAACCTCCCTTTGAAAACATCAGGGAGATTCCCTTGCTTACTTTATCCCAGAAGGTGGCCTTCTTGGTGGCTATCACTTCTGCTCGCAGGGTGTCAGAACTGGCTGCATTATCATGCCAGTCCCCATACCTAGTGATTCATAGGGATAAGGTAGTACTTCATCCTAAGCCATCTTTTCTTCCTAAGGTGGTTTCAGATTTTCATCTGAATGAAGATATTGTACTACCTTCCTTGTGTCCTCAGCCCAAGCATCATCGGGAACATGCGTTGCATTCCTTAGATGTGGTTCGGGCAATCAGGGTATACCTGAAAGCTACGGAATCTTTCCGTAAGACGGATTCACTTTTTGTGATCACGGATGGCCCCAGAAAGGGTTTGCCTGCATCTGCCGCGACCATTGCCAAATGGATTAGACAAACGGTGGTACAGGCTTATTCTATTAAGGGTCAGAGTCCTCCGTTCCCTGTTAGGGCGCACTCCACTCGAGCGCTCAGTACTTCCTGGGCCTTTCGCCATCAGGCGTCAGTGGTCCAGGTATGTAAGGCGGCCACCTGGTCGTCGGTACATACCTTTACAAAATTCTATAAAATTGATGTGACGGCATCGGCGGATGCCTCATCTGGCCGCAAGGTTTTGCAGGCCGCAATTTGAGGAGACCGGTGGTCTACCTCGAGGGTTTTTTTCTGTTTGAAAAAAAAAAAAAAAAAAAGAAAAATTTTTTTTTTTTCTCTCTTTTGTTGAGTCTCATCATTAAGGATGAGCATTGTGAACTTCTAGTTGGCACCGGTTGGGCCTTCTAGATTGGGATTTGATTTCATTTTCCCACCCCTCAGTTGTGATACTGCTCTGGGACGTCCCGAAGGTGGTGTATCACCGAGGACTACGTCTGTCAATGAGCGCTAGAGAAAAATGGATTTTTGTAAAATCTTACCGTAAAATCCTTTTCTCTTAGCTCATTGACAGACGTAGTCCCCGCCCCTCTGTTTTTTGAGTTGGGTTAAAATCTCTAAAGACTGCTTTTTCACATAACTGATTTGCTGAGGCAGAGAGAGAGAGGATATACCCTCTGGGACTGCCCCTAGGGTGTGGCCAGAGCTTTTTAATTTCCTGTCTAGTCCTGCTCCTGTGGAGGCAAACATAACCCGAAGGTGGTGTATCACCGAGGACTACGTCTGTCAATGAGCTAAGAGAAAAGGATTTTACGGTAAGATTTTACAAAAATCCATTTATTGCGATTTTCTTTTTTTTTTTACCAAAAATATGTAGCAGAAAACAAATTGGCCTAAAATGTTACATTTTGATTTTACATTTTTTTTTTGGGGGGGGGGGGGATTTCATATTAAAAAAAATTGTGAAAAATATATTATTTTTTTCAAAATTTACGCTTTTTTTTTGTTTATAGCGCAAAAAATAAAAATCGCACAGGTGATCAAATACCGCCAAAAGAAAGCTCTGTTTGTGGGAAAAAAGGACGTCAATTTAATTTGGGTACAGCGTTGCACGACTGCGCAATTGTCCATTAAAATCACGCAGTGCAGAATCGCAAAATAGGGCCTGGTCTGAGCAGCCAAATCCTCCAGGGCTGAAGTGGTTAATATGTATCAGACATTGGCGATTTGGGTTCTCAGTTTTCTTGTTTTGTTCAGTCTTTTCAAGAACTGTTGCAGGTGCAGGTAGAACATTGGTCCCTTTCACTGACACTGGACCTCTATGGTCTCTATGTCTATGTGTGTCATAGGTGTGTTCATATGTCTTGGAGTGGGTGAACTGAGAGGGTTGCAGTCACCATAGGACTAACTTGGGTCATTCTTAGTTTCTGCAATTCTTTTGATGAACTCGCAGAAGTATGAAAAAGGAGAAAAGGCAACTTGATGTTTTTCCTTATACTTTGATCCAAGCGCTGCCCATTTTTCTTGAATGCCATATGGTAGCTTGAGAACAATAGGGTTGATGCCACGAGGGGTGTCAAGGTAACTGAGACCAAGTAAATCGATGTCAGCCCTAGCAAGTTGAAGCTCTAATAGAACATTGCTGAGTTCTTGAAACTTTAGATTGTCTCTAGAAGAAATCTTTGGGAAGCTTTGCAACCTTTTGATTAAGGCATCTTCAATGGTCTCCGGGCTGCCAAAGATACGTTAAGTCTGTCCCAAGCAGCATTAAGGCCTGCAACAGGGTTGTCAAAATGAACTGCTTTGAGCCTCTTGATGCGTTCAGTAGACTGGGGACCTCGCCATCTGATGAGCAGATCTAATTCCTCTGTGGCATTGAGGTCCAGGTCACTCATTGTGGCTTTAAAAGTGGATTTCCAGCCTCTGTAATTTTCAGACTTGCCATCAAACTTGGTGAGGCCTGTCTCTGCAGAGCAAACTGTGACATGTCCATGTTTTTGGACTTTGGGTGAATGACTAAGTGGAACAGAGTAAGTTGTGATGGCTAGTGCATTGACGGTGAGTGACTTGGGAACATATGTTGGTGCTAAGGCTTTCAATGCTGGAACTGGCCTAAAGTTCATTGACATGTTGGTTTGTAGCTGTGGAATATTGCACTTGCTAGGAGGTTCTTGGTTAATGCCAAAGTAAGGTGGACAGTCTATTACTTGTATACCTGTGTCTGCTGATTGCTGGTGATGCTGCAGTCCGATGTACTGGAAGATATAAAGGCAGATATGTTTGAGGTGCAGTGGGTGCAGAGAAGAGACTTTGATTAAGTGCTTTGGCTGCTGTGACAGTTGATGTTCTGGAGAGGTATGTGAAGAATCTGAGGCATCAGATACAACTGAGTGCCTGCAACTGTTGTCTTTCACTTTCACTAGCGGCTTGTTCTAAGACCCTAAACCTTGTCATGGCTGTGGCATGCTCACATTGTTTTTCCAAAACTTCCATTTCTGCTTTCTGGCATGCAGCTTCAGCTTCCTCCTCTTCTTTCTGGCATGCAGCTTCAGCTTCCTCCTCTTATTTCTGGCATGCAGCTTCAGCTTCCTTCTCTTATTTCTGGCATGCAGCTTCAGCTTCCTTCTCTTCTTTCTGGCATGCAGCTTCAGCTTCCTTCTCTTCTTTCTGGCATGCGGCTTCAGCTTCCTCCTCTTCTTTCTGGCGTGCGGCTTCAGCTTCCTCCTCTTCTTTCTGGCGTGCGGCTTCAGCTTCCTTCTCTTCTTTCTGGCGTGCGGCTTCAGCTTCCTTCTCTTCTTTCTGGCATGCAGCTTCAGCTTCCTTCTCTTCTTTCTGGCGTGCAGCTTCATCTTCCTTCTCTTCTTTCTGGCATTCAGCTTCCTTCTCTTCTTTCTGGCGTGCAGCTTCAGCTTCCTTCTCTTCTTTCTGGCGTGCAGCTTCAGCTTCCTTCTCTTCTTTCTGGCATTCAGCTTCCTTCTTTCTGGCGTGCAGCTTCAGCTTCCTCCTCTGCTTTCTGGCATGCAGCTTCAGCTTCCTCCTCTGCTTTCTGGCGTGCAGCTTCAGCTTCCTCCTCTGCTTTCTGGCATGCAGCTTCAGCTTCCTCCTCTGCTTTCTGGCGTGCAGCTTCAGCTTCCTCCTCTGCTTTCTGGCATGCGGCTTCCAGTGTTAATTTCGTCGACTAAAACCGACTAAAACATTTTAGTCGACTAAATGAACACAATTTTAGTCGACTAAAATACGACTAAAACTAAAAGAATTCAGATGACTAAAATACGACTAAAACTAAAATGGCATTTTAGTCTTAAGACTATAACTAAAACTAAATTGAAATTTGCTGCCAAAATTAACACTGGTGTAGTGCTGTGCTAGTGCATACTCAAAGCTTAATACCATAAATAATAACATATTCGATTTTTCACTCCAGGACCAGCAGTAGTATATAATGAGTTTGGAAATTGTAGAGAAATGCTTAAATAATGCATTACAAATTACAATTGAACTACACCCATTCGATTATAGATGACTAAAATGAGTTTTAGTCAACTAAAATGAAGGATGTTTTAGTCGACTAAAATGTACTGGAGTTTTAGTCGACTAAATACGACTAAAACTAAAACACTTGCAGAAGACTAAAATGGGACTAAAACTAAAATGCCATTTTAGTCCTAAGACTAAAACTAAATTGAAATTTGCTGCCAAAATTAACACTGGCGGCTTCAGCTTCCTCCTCTGCTTTCTGGTGTGCAGCTTCAGCTTCCTCCTCTTCTTTCTTTTGGGTGAAATCTGGGTGAAATTTTAGAAGCTTCAGCATCTGCACAGGATTTTATGAGTTGCTGAGTGTAGAAGATCTTGATTGTAGGGATTTGGAAGATCTTGTGGAGCGTCTAGTAGATGCAGAGTGATGAGATCTGGAATCATTGAGCTGTTATTCTCACTTCTGCCTTTGTCTTTGTTTGCACCACTAAATTATCTCTTTCAAGATTGAGCTCCTCAAATCCCTTTAATTCTTCCAATGATCCTTGAGTGTTGTACCGCTTTAAGAGATCAGTATATATAACACACAGTCATTGATAACTCTCATATGTAACAGTCAATTGATTGATAGCGCCCTCTAGTTGTAATGGCTCATGAGATTGTTGGGAGAGAGCAGACATGCATTTACCAGTATTAGACCATAAATCATTGATATTAGACAGCAGTTCTTCCTTGTCAGCTTTAAGATTCTCTTGCACTTCCCAGGTTGGTTTTTTTAAGCGTTTTTCTCTTTTGTTTGGTTCGGGGTTTAATTCCTGATCTGGAAGGAGTTCTGATTCTGGTTGTGTATTCGTTTCCTCAGATTGTATATTGCTTTGCTGAAACATTGTGCTAACAAGGAAAGGGTAATTGTTCTTCCAGAAGCAGAGAAATGTATGAATTGCTGTGTCTGAGCTCAGGTTGTAGAAAGGTTTACTTTGATTTTCTTATAAGATTTCACAGAGGAAAAGCGTGTGCTAATGCATACAGAGGCAGTGTATAATCTGTGTGTATGGCACGGTTGTATGAACATTCTCAGCAGTAATCTTGTCCTGACACTGATGGGTGCTATGCTGAGATTTGCTTGCAGGCACATACAGGATTTTGTAGTAATGGCTGCACTGTCTGTTAGCTGCTATTTCCATTGTCCATATAATATCTCACTGTGTATCCAGAGCTAGCAAGGATCCTATGGGAGACATTTCACTGATCTTTCTAATGATCTTTTGACTGTTCTGCCTCTCCAATCTAAGCATTAAAAGTGTGATCTCTGTAACCTAGTTGTGATGAGATAGCGATAACCCACAATCTTAGCTGTATTAGCAGACAGTGATTCGATCCAGACAACACCTTGAAGATCTTGTGAAGTTGAATGCATAAACTATGAGGATCTTACAACAATGAACATTGGATAGGTCAAAAGATCGTAAAGTGATCCACTCCATGAGACATGAGGCTGAGATGCATTTCTGGGAAAAATGAACAAAGGGGTGGAGCTATCTATACAGGATAAACTGAGCTAAGGGGAGGGGGGAACCAGGGGCAGGAGAATACATATAACATTTAAAGGCATATCACAAAGCATGTGAAACATGACAATGGTGGTTGGACATAAAAGAGAAGTTAAAGATGGTGGTTGGCTATGAAGGAGAAGCCAGGGATGGTGGATGGATATGAAGATGAGGCTGGGGATGGTGGTTGGGCATGAAAGAGAAGCTGGGAGATGGTGGTTATTGTGTCCATAACCCTTCCTTTGTCCTCCATGTCTTCATTGTGTCCATGACTCCTCCTGTGCCCTCCATGTCTTCATTGTGTCCATGACCCTTCCTGTGTCCTCCATGACTTCATTGTGTCCATGACTCTTCCTGTGTCCTCCATGTCTTCATTGTGTCCATGACTCCTCCTGTGCCCTCCATGTCTTCATTGTGTCCATGACCCTTCCTGTGTCCTCCATGTCTTCATTGTGTCCATGACTCTTCCTGTGTCCTCCATGTCTTCATTGTGTCCATGACTCCTCCTGTGCCCTCCATGTCTTTATCGTGTCCATGACCCTTCCTGTGTCCTCCATGTCTTCATTGTGTCCATGACTCTTCCTGTGTCCTCCATGTCTTCATTGTGTCCATGACCCTTCCTGTGTCCTCCATATCTTCATTGTGTCCATGACTCCTCCTGTGTCCTCCATGTTATCATTGTGTCCATGACTCCTCCTGTGTCCTCCATGTCTTCATTGTGTCCATAACCCTTCCTTTGTCCTCCATGTCTTCATTGTGTCCATGACCCTTCCTGTGTCCTCCATGTTATCATTGTGTCCATGACTCTTCCTGTGTCCTCCATGTCTTCATTGTGTCCATGACCCTTCCTGTGTCCACCATGTCTTCATTGTGTCCATGACCCTTCCTGTGTCCTCCATGTCTTCATTGTCTTCATAACCCTTCCTTTGTCCTCCATGTCTTCATTGTGTCCATGACCCTTCCTGTGTCCTCCATGTTATCATTGTGTCCATGACTCTTCCTGTGTCCTCCATGTCTTCATTGTGTCCATGACCCTTCCTGTGTCCTCCATGTCTTCATTGTGTCCATGACTCCTCCTGTGTCCTCCATGTCTTCATTGTGTCCATGACCCTTCCTGTGCCCTCCATGTCTTCATTGTGTCCATGACTCTTCCTGTGTCCTCCATGTCTTCATTGTGTCCATGACTCTTCCTGTGCCCTCCATGTCTTCATTGTGTCCATGACACTTCCTGTGTCCTCCATGTCTTCATTGTGTCCATGACCCTTCCTGTGTCCTCCATGTCTTCATTGTGCCCATGACCTTTCCTGTGTCCTCCATGTTATCATTGTGTCCATGACTCCTCCTGTGTCCTCCCATGTCTTCATTGTCTTCATGACCCTTCCTGTGTCCTCCATGTCTTCATTGTGTCCATGACTCCTCCTGTGTCCTCCATGTCTTCATTGTCTTCATGACCCTTCCTGTGTCCTCCATGTCTTCATTGTGTCCATGACCCTTCCTGTGTCCTCCATGTCTTCATTGTGTCCATGACCCTTCCTGTGTCCTCCATGTCTTCATTGTGTCCATAACCCTTCCTTTGTCCTCCATGTCTTCATTGTGTCCATGACTCCTCCTGTGCCCTCCATGTCTTCATTGTGTCCATGACTCCTCCTGTGTCCTCCATGTCTTCATTGTGTCCATGACCCTTCCTGTGTCCTCCATGTCTTCATTGTGTCCATGACCCTTCCTGTGTCCTCCATGTCTTCATTGTGTCCATGACTCCTCCTGTGCCCTCCATGTTATCATTGTGTCCATGACCCTTCCTGTGTCCTCCATGTCTTCATTGTGTCCATGACCCTTCCTGTGTCCTCCATGTCTTCATTGTGTCCATGACCCTTCCTGTGTCCTCCATGTCTTCATTGTGTCCATGACCCTTCCTGTGTCCTCCATGTCTTCATTGTGTCCATGACCCTTCCTGTGTCCTCCATGTCTTCATTGTGTCCATGACCCTTCCTGTGTCCTCCATGTCTTCATTGTGTCCATGACCCTTCCTGTGTCCTCCATGTCTTCATTGTGTCCATGACCCTTCCTGTGTCCTCCATGTCTTCATTGTGTCCATGACCCTTCCTGTGTCCTCCATGTCTTCATTGTGTCCATGACCCTTCCTGTGTCCTCCATGTCTTCATTGTGTCCATGACCCTTCCTGTGTCCTCCATGTCTTCATTGTGTCCATGACCCTTCCTGTGTCCTCCATGTCTTCATTGTGTCCATGACCCTTCCTGTGTCCTCCATGTCTTCATTGTGTCCATGACCCTTCCTGTGTCCTCCATGTCTTCATTGTGTCCATGACCCTTCCTGTGTCCTCCATGTCTTCATTGTGTCCATGACCCTTCCTGTGTCCTCCATGTCTTCATTGTGTCCATGACCCTTCCTGTGTCCTCCATGTCTTCATTGTGTCCATAACCCTTCCTTTGTCCTCCATGTCTTCATTGTGTCCATGACTCCTCCTGTGTCCTCCATGTCTTCATTGTGTCCATGACCCTTCCTGTGTCCTCCATGTCTTCATTGTGTCCATGACTCCTCCTGTGCCCTCCATGTTATCATTGTGTCCATGACTCCTCCTGTGTCCTCCATGTCTTCATTGTGTCCATGACTCCTCCTGTGCCCTCCATGTCTTCATTGTGTCCATGACTCTTCCTGTGTCCTCCATGTCTTCATTGTGTCCATGACCCTTCCTGTGTCCTCCATGTTATCATTGTGTCCATGACCCTTTCTGTGTCCTCCATGTCTTCATTGTGTCCATAACCCTTCCTTTGTCCTCCATGTCTTCATTGTGTCCATGACTCCTCCTGTGTCCTCCATGTCTTCATTGTGTCCATGACTCTACCTGTGTCCTCCATGTCTTCATTGTGTCCATGACCCTTCCTGTGTCCTCCATGTCTTCATTGTGTCCATGACTCTTCCTGTGTCCTCCATGTCTTCATGACTCTTCCTGTGTCCTCCATGTCTTTATTGTGTCCATGACTCTTCCTGTGTCCTCCATGTCTTCATTTTGTCCATGACTCCTCCTGTGTCCTCCATGTCTTCATTGTGTCCATGACTCCTCCTGTGTCCTCCATGTCTTCATTGTGTCCATGACTCCTCCTGTGTCCTCCATGTCTTTATTGTGTCCATGACTCTTCCAGTGTCCTCCATATCTTCATGACTCTTCCTGTGTCCTCCATGATGTACAGGTGGGCTGCAGGCTGGGAGTACGGCGTGACAGCGGTGACACAATGCATATCCTAATCAATGGAGAGGACATGGGACCAGCAGCCAGTGGCATTCCCAAGGTGAGATGAAACCTCCACATTGACCCATCGTGTCCTTACACTGTGCCGGAGGGTGGGGAGCCTCCACACTGACCCATCGTGTCCTTACACTGTGCCAGAGGGTGGGGAGCCCCCATACTGACCCATCGTGTCCTTACACTGTGCCAGAGGGTGGGGAGCCCCCACACTGACCCATCATGTCCTTACACTGTGCCAGAGGGTGGGGAGCCCCCACACTGACCCATCATGTCCTTACACTGTGCCAGAGGGTGAGGAGCCCCCACACTGACCCATCATGTCCTTACACTGTGCCAGAGGGTGGGGAGCCCCCACACTGACCCATCATGTCCTTACACTGTGCCAGAGGGTGGGGAGCCTCCACACTGACCCATCATGTCCTTACACTGTGCCAGAGGGTGAGGAGCCTCCACACTGACCCATCATGTCCTTACACTGTGCCAGAGGGTGGAGAGGCTCCACACTGACCCATCGTGTCCTTACACTGTGCCAGAGGGTGGAGAGGCTCCACACTGACCCATCATGTCCTTACACTGTGCCAGAGGGTGGGGAGCCCCCACACTGACGCATCATGTCCTTACACTGTGCCAGAGGGTGAGGAGCCCCCACACTGACCCATCGTGTCCTTACACTGTGCCAGAGGGTGAGGAGCCCCCACACTGACCCATTGTGTCCTTACACTGTGCCAGAGGGTGAGGAGCCTCCACACTGACCTATCATGTCCTTACACTGTGCCAGAGGGTGGGGAGCCTCCACACTGACCTATCATGACCTTACACTGTGCCAGAGGGTGGGGAGCCCCCACTGACCCATCATGACCTTGCACTGTGCCAGAGGGTGGGGAGCGGCTACAGTGACTCATCATTCTCCCCTGTACAGCAGAGCTCTGACTGGATAGGAACCCAATACATATAGCGCCTCTAGAGGCAGAGTCAGGAATCACTCTGAGCACACAGACTTCAGAGACCTGGCTGAGAATCCTTCCGCTCCTTCTTTCTAGGGTGTCCATGCTGTCCTGGATTTGCACGGCTGTGTTCGCGCTGTTTCCATCGTCAGCTCCTCGGTGATAGAGGAATCCGATGCCACCAAACCACCATCTGTTACATCTGAGAGTGAAGAGGAGGAGGACATCGAGCATCATGTGAGTGACACCCCCTGCCAGTTGTACAGCCCATTCTCCTCCTGAAGGGTGACACAAGGATTGATAATCTCTTCCTGTACTTTGCAGAGTGATCCTGTCCCGGCCCTCCAGCCCCACTCCTTACATTTTATGGGGAATCATGGGAAGAACATATTACTGTCACATGGGAACCGAACAGCCACACGTGTGTCCAGCTACAACCAAGGCATTGTGGTCCTGGCCCAGCCTCTTCCTCGTCTCTTCCTCTTCCAGGTCCGGGATGTATGTGGTGTGTGCGGACTGGTGTGTGCTGGCGTATGGGGGTCAGGGAGGTGTAGGGTGTTGTATGGTGGTGTGTGTGTGTGTGTGTGCAGAGTGGTGTGTGTGCATGGAGTGGTGTAGGGTGGGGTATGGGGGTCAGGGTGGGGTATGGTCGTGTATGGGGGTCGGGAAGGTGTAGGGTGGTGTATGGGGGTTGGGGAGGTGTAGGGTGGGGTATGGTATTGTATGGGGGTCGGGGTATGGTGTTGTATGGGGGTCGGGGTGGGGTTTGGTGGCGTATGGGGGTCGGGTGGTGTAGGGTTGGGGTATGGTGGCGTATAGGAGGTCGGGGTGGGGTAGAGTAGGGTATAGGGGTTTGGGGTGGGGTATGGTGGCGTATGGGGGTTGGAGTGGTGTAGGGTGGGGTATGGGGGTTTGGGGTGGTGTATGGGGGTCGGGGTGGTGTAGGGTGGGGTATGGGTGTTTGGGGTGGGGTATGGGGGTCGGGTGGTGTAGGGTGGGGTATGGGTGTTTGGGGTGGGGTATGGGGGTCGGGTGGTGTTGGGTGGGGTATGGGTGTTTGGGGTGGGGTATGGTGGTGTATGGGGGTCGGGTGGTGTATAGTGGTGTAATTTGGTGGGAACGTATCCTTTTTACCGGTAGGTGAGGATAGACCAGCTCTCCTCGCGGTGGACGTCCTCACTCTCCTTAGGAGTTGTCGGCATTTCACCAGAGAGGCTCAACTTCCCGGCTACAGCCGCCGTCATCAAGAGGAGTGCCTGGATCTTCCAGCGCAGCGCCATCCTCTGTAACGGAGCCAAGGTATCCCCAGCATTGTACTGAGCCAAGGTATCCCCAGTGTTGTACTAAGCCGAGGTATCCCCAGTGTTGTACTGAGCCGAGGTATCCCCAGCATTGTACTGAGCCGAGGTATCCCCAGTGTTGTACTGAGCCGAGGTATCCCCAGTGTTGTACTGAGCCGAGGTATCCCCAGTATTGTACTGAGCCGAGGTATCCCCAGTGTTGTACTGAGCCGAGGTATCCCCAGTGTTGTACTGAGCCGAGGTATCCCCAGCATTGTAGGGGGCTTGAGGTATCCCCAGCATTGTAGGGGGCCGAGGTATCCCTAGCGTTGTAGGGGGCAGAGGTATCCCCAGCGTTGTAGGGGGCCGAGGTATCCCCAGCGTTGTAGGGAGCCGAGGTATCCCCAGTGTTGTACAGAGTCTCACCTGCTGTCCCACCCATCCAGGCAGTAAGCACCACCCACTTTCATATAACTGTCTGTAATGACCAAGGAACTCCTGATATTTAACAGTTGAATTGTGGGGAGGGGGGGTGCTTAGTGTTGGGAGGGGGGGAGCAGAGTACTCCTCCGCTAATCCTTCCTCTGCCATAGTACTGGGTATGTGGGGAGCATGTGACCTCCTCCCATGATGCACTGGTCTGACCTGACAGCCAATCTGTAGGCCCATTCACTGTCACATGATTGGGGGGTGGGGGGGGGAGGGCGGATATCCCTGCTCCCCACAGCCAACACCGGGTACCTGTGGGGGGAGGAATGGACAGGAGAGTCAGTGGTAGTCGTTTGGGGGAGGGTAGATGGACAGGACGGCATGCAATGTGTCCTCATTCTATGGTACGATGATTTCTGATGTCTATTCTGGCACTATGATGTCATGTTCTCCTCAGATCCGGGAAGGTTATGGACCAAATCTTGACCTGTGTCCGGAGGGGACGTGCCTGGGCCTCCTGATTGACTCCTCAGGTGGGCTTCACCTCTATATCAATGGATTGGATCAGGGAGTCGGAGTCCCGGACCTACCGGAGTTGTGTTACGTCATAGTGGACCTGTACGGGCAGTGCGAGCAGGTCAGTGTCCCTGGTCCAATGGGCGTGATGATAGGTGGTCTGTCCCTGGTCCAATGGGTGTGATGATGGGTGGTCTGTCCCTGGTCCAATGGGTGTGATGATGGGTGGTCTGCCCCTGGTCCAATGGGTGTGATGATGGGTGGTCTGTCCCTGGTCCAATGGGTGTGATGATGGGTGGTCTGCCCCTGGTCCAATGGGTGTGATGATGGGTGGTCTGTCCCTGGTCCAATGGGTGTGGCGATGGGTGGTCTGTCCCTCGTCCAATGGGTGTGATGATGGGTGGTCTGTCCCTGGTCCAATGGGTGTGATGGTGGGTGGTCTGTCCCTGGTCCAATGGGTGTGATGGTGGGTGGCCTGTCCCTGGTCCAATGGGTGTGATGATGGCTGGTCTGTCCCTGGTCCAATGGGTGTGATGATGGCTGGTCTGTCCCTGGTCCAATGGGTGTGATGATGGCTGGTCTGTCCCTGGTCCAATGGGTGTGATGATGGGTGGTCTATCCCTGGTCCAATGGGTGTGATGATGGGTGGTCTGTCCCTGGTCCAAGGGGTGTGATGATGGGTGGTCTGTTCCTTGCCCAGTCTAATATAGTGTGGGGGGATGGGGGTGGCCCTTCTCTCACATATATTGTCTGTAATGTTTCCTGTGTGTGATTGGATGAGGGTTTTTTCTCGCAGATCTCCATAGTAACGGGAGAGGCGCAGGGGGCGGAATCTGATACTCATGAAGGCCACCTTCCTGGAGAGCGGGAGAAGGCGGACATGGTGGACGGTAGGTTTCCCCTGCAGGCATGGTGGACGGTAGGTTTCCCCTCCCCTCCCCCACCCTTTGTTCTGTGCTGTGCTGTGTGCGGAGTGCCCCCACTGACCAGACTTTGTATATAGGAGTGAAGGAGAGTCTTTGCTGGGCCCCTCCGGACCCCCTCACCCTGCTGAGCTGTGAATACCTCGCTCTGTGTATGAGGTTCAAGGAGTCTCTGCTGCTTCCAGGTAAGGACCCCTAACCTCTGACCCCTCCAGGGGGCGCCTCATATAGAGCAGACAAGGATTTCTCTGCCACGTCTATTCTGAGGATTTCATGCACTCTCTCCCCCCCCCCCTGTAGATGGATATTTCACGGAGGACCCCAAGCTGAGCATGTGTCACTGCGACTCGTGCCACAAACTGCGTGGAGACGAGATGTACAGGAAACGTGGCGACCCTCCCCGGGAATACGCAGAGCCCAACGGCTGGTGCAGCTTCCCGCTCCGGTACGTGTGACTCCTCCTACTTCTATTCTGCTATGGCTGACCACTCCCCCACCAATCTGTGACCCCCTCCTACTTCTACTCTGCTATGACTGACCACTCCCCCACCAATCTCTGACCCTGCTCCAGTACATGTGACCCCTCCTACTTCTACTCTGCTATGGCTGACCATTCCCCCACCAATCTCTGACCCTTCTCCAGTACATGTGACCCCTCCTACTTCTACTCTGCTATGGCTGACCATTCCCCCACCAATCTCTGACCCTTCTCCAGTACATGTGACCCCTCTGTCGTGGAAATTAATAGGGCTTGGAGCATAGAAACCCGCTTCAGTGTGCTTAAGATTATTACGCACCAAGCTCCATTAATAGCTTGTACTGAAAAGTACAAATGCACCGCTCTTTTGCATAACGGTTTACCAAGCGCTCGGTCAGGAAAGGAACAGACGCGCTGGGTCATTTTAATGCCATCTGCCACGTCTCTCTCCGGATATGTATGTGTGTGCATGTGTGTAAGAGCAAGTGTTTGTGTTTGAGAGTTTCTGTGTGTCTTCATGGATGAAATGGCTGTGTGAGCTGCTGTGTGAGCTTGTGTCTGTCTGTGTATGTGTGTGTGTGTGGGCATTCCTGTGTCTTCTGTCCTCTGTGTGTTCTGTGTGAGTCTCAGGGCAGGGCTTGGTTTATTTACAGCAAGTGAACAAAAGAAAGTTGCAGGGAGTGGCTTCACAACCACCAATCACAGAAAGTACAATGGGCAGTGCTTATGTAGAAACACAGCCATGTGCAGAGATGAGCAGAAATGGCTGCCATCTTATGGACCTGTCTGTGCTCATCCATAAAACTGACACTGGGAGACATTATGACTATTTAACTAAAGAAATGTCCACAATCAAAATTTCCACAACACCCTCCTACTTCTACTCTGCTATGACTGACCACTCCCCCACCAATCTCTGACCCTGCTCCAGTACATGTGACCCCCTCCTACTTCTACTCTGCTATGGCTGACCACTCCCCCCACCAATCTCTGACCCGGATCTGGTATGTGTGACCCCTCTTCCTTCTACTCTGCTATGGCTAACCACTCCCCCCCCCCAATCTCTGACCCTTCTCCAGTACGTGTGACCCCCTCCTACTTCTACTCTGCTATGGCTGACCACTCCCCCCACCAATCTCTGACCCGGATCTGGTATGTGTGACCCCTCTTCCTTCTACTCTGCTATGGCTAACCACTCCCCCACCAATCTCTGACCCTGCTCCAGTACATGTGACCCCTCCTACTTCTACTCTGCTATGGCTAACCACTCCCCCCAATCTCTGACCCTTCTCCAGTACATGTGACCCCCTCCTACTTCTACTCTGCTATGACTGACCACTCCCCCACCAATCTCTGACCCTGGATCTGGTATGTGTGACCCCTCCTACTTCTACTCTGCTATGGCTGACCACTCCCCCACCAATCTCTGACCATTCTCCAGTACGTGTGACCCCTCCTACTTCTACTCTGCTATGGCTGACCACTCCCCCACCAAATCTAGATCTGCATATCTAGATTTTAGTAAGGCTTTTGACACTGTCCCACATAGAAGACTTATCAATAAACTGCAGTCATTGAGCATGGACTCCCATATTGTTGAGTGGATTAGGCAGTGGCTGAGTGACAGACAACAGAGGGTTGTAGTCAATAGAGAACATTCAGAACAAGGTCATGTTACCAGTGGGGTACCTCAGGGATCTGTACTGGGACCAATTTTGTTTAATATCTTCATAAGTGATATTGCAAAAGGCCTCGATGGTAAGGTTTGTCTTTTTGCTGATGACACAAAGATATGTAACAGGGTTGATGTTCCTGGAGGGAAACGCCAAATGGAAAAGGATTTAGGAAAACTAGAAAAATGGTCAGAACTCTGGCAACTAAAATTTAATGTGGATAAGTGCAAGATAATGCACCTGGGGCGTAAAAACCCAAGGGCAGAATATAGAATATTTGACACAGTCCTGACCTCAGTATCTGAGGAAAGGGATTTAGGAGTAATTATTTCAGAAGACTTAAAGGTGGGAAGACAATGTAATAGAGCAGCACGAAATGCCAGCAGAATGCTTGGATGTATAGGGAGAGGTATAAGCAGTAGAAAGAGAGAAGTGCTTATGCCGCTGTACAGAACACTGGTGAGACCTCACTTGGAGTATTGTGCGCAGTACTGGAGGCCATATCTCCAGAAGGATATAGATACTCTAGAGAGAGTTCAGAGAAGAGCTACTAAACTAGTACATGGATTGCAGGAAAAAACTTACCAGGAAAGGTTAAAAGACCTTAACATGTATAGCTTGGAAGAAAGGAGAGAGAGGGGATATGATAGAAACTTTTAAATACATAAAGGGAATCAACTCGGTAAAGGAGGAGAGCATATTTAAAAGAAGAAAAACTACCACAAGAGGACACAGTTTTAAATTAGAGGGGCAAAGGTTTAAAAGTAATATGAGGAAGTATTACTTTACTGAGAGAGTAGTGGATGCATGGAATAACCTTCCTGCAGAAGTGGTAGCTGCAAATACAGTGAAGGAGTTTAAGCATGCATGGGATAGGCATAAGGCTATCCTTCATATAAGATAGGGCCAGGGACTATTCATAGGATTCAGATATATTGGGCAGACTAGAAGGGCCAAATGGTTCTTATCTGCCGACACATTCTATGTTTCTATGTTTCTATCTCTGACCCTACTCCAGTACATGTGACCCCTCCCACTCCTACTCTGCTGACCACTCCCCCACCAATCTCTGACCCTGCTCCAGTACATGTGACCCCTCCTACTTCTACTCTGCTATGGCTGTCCACTCACCCACCAATCTCTGACCCTGCTCCAGTACATGTGACCCCTCCTACTTCTACTCTGTTATGACTGACCGCTCCTCCACCAATCTCTGACCCTGCTCCAGTACATGTGACCCCCTGCCACTCCTACTCTGCTATTGCTGACCACTCCCCCCCACCAATCTCTGACCCTTCTCAGAAAAGTGTGACCCCTCCCACTCTGCTATTGCTGACCCCTCCCCCACCATACTGACCCTGCTGCGGTATGTTTGACCCCTCCCATCCCTACTCTGCTTTGAGTGACCACTCCCCCACCAATCTATGACCCTGCTCTGGAACGTGTGACCCCTCCCATCCCTCCTCTGCTATGACTGACCCCTCCCATCCCTCCTCCTCTGGTATCGGTGGCCCTCCTCCTCTGGTATGGGTGACCCCCCTCCCATCCCTCCTCTGGTATGGGTGACCCCCTCCCATCCCTCCTCCTCCTCCTGGTATGGGTGACCCCCTCCCATCCCTCCTCCTCCTCCTGGTATGGGTGACCCCCCTCCCATCCCTCCTCCTCTGGTATGGGTGACCCCTCCCATCCCTCCTCCTCCTCTGGTATGGGTGACCCCTCCCATCCCTCCTCTAGTGTGGATGACCCCCTCCCATCACTCCTCCTCTGGTGTGGGTGACCCCCTCCCATCACTCCTCCTCTGGTATGGGTGACCCCTCCCATCACTCCTCTGGCATGGGTGACCCCTCCCATCACTCCTCCTCTGGTATGGGTGACCCCTCCCATCACTCCTCCTCTGGTATGGGTGACCCCTCCCATCCCTCCTCCTCTGGTATGGGTGACCCCTCCCCAGTTGTGTGATGTCATACACCTTCCCCTCTGACTCCGCCTTCTTTCTTTCTCTGGCAGGCTCAGCCCTCGGCTCTCCTGTACACAGTATAAGAAGTGGCATATCGCCTACCAGGGCAGTAGTGCGGGAGGAGTTCGTCGGACTCTGGACCGAGGGGAACTGATGCCAGGTACGTGCAGGGGGAGGCATGCTGGAAAATGTTTCCTTCCCCGCCCTTGCAGGACACAGGAAGTCCCCTCCATCTTTGGATTATACAGGAGAAGTAGGATTGGCTGAGCCGGAGATCACCCCGGCTATTCCCAGCATGCCTCAGTGTTTTTGCCCAGGAGGATTGAAGTTTTTTTTATATTTATTTTTTACAGGAACCATTTTTTCTTCCTTAAGTTTTTCCTACCAGGGCCATCCCACCCTCCGCTCCGGGCATCCCATCCCCTGCTCCGGGCATCCCACTGTCTTCTCCCACCCTCTGCTCCGGGCATCCCACCGTCTTCTCCCACCCTATGCCCCGGGCATCCCACCCTCCGCTCCGGGCATCCCACCCTCTTCTCCCACCCTCCGCTCCGGGCATCCCACCCTCCACTCCGGGCATCCCACCCTCCGCTCCGGGCATCCCATCCCCTGCTCCGGGCATCCCACCGTCTTCTCCCACCCTCTGCTCCGGGCATCCCACCGTCTTCTCCCACCCTCTGCTCCGGGCATCCCACCGTCTTCTCCCACCCTCTGCTCCGGGCATCCCACCCTCTTCTCCCACCCTCCGCTCCGAGCATTCCACCCTCTTCTCCCACCCTCCGCTCCGGGCATCCCACCCTCCGCTCCGGGCATCCCACCCTCCACTCCGGGCATCCCACCCTCCGCTCCGGGCATTCCATCCCCTGCTCCGGTCATCCCACCGTCTTCTCCCACCCTCTGCTCCGGGCATCCCACCGTCTTCTCCCACCCTCTGCTCCGGGCATCCCACCCTCTTCTCCCACCCTCCGCTCCGAGCATTCCACCCTCTTCTCCCACCCTCCGCTCCGGGCATCCCACCCTCCACTCCGGGCATCCCACCCTCCGCTCTGGGCATTCCATCCCCTGCTCCGGTCATCCCACCGTCTTCTCCCACCCTCTGCTCCGGGCATCCCACCGTCTTCTCCCACCCTCTGCTCCGGGCATCCCACCCTCTTCTCCCACCCTCCGCTCCGGGCATTCCACCCTCTTCTCCCACCCTCCGCTCCGGGCATCCCACCCTCCACTCCGGGCATCCCACCCTCCGCTCCGGGCATCCCATCCCCTGCTCCGGGCATCCCACCGTCTTCTCCCACCCTCTGCTCCGGGCATCCCACCCTCTTCTCCCACCCTCCGCTTCGGGCATCCCACCCTCCGCTCCGGGCATCCCACCCTCCGCTCCGGGCATCCCACCCTCCGCTCCGGGCATCCCACCCTCCGCTCCGGGCATTCCATCCCCTGCTCCGGTCATCCCACCGTCTTCTCCCACCCTCTGCTCCGGGCATCCCACCGTCTTCTCCCACCCTCTGCTCCGGGCATCCCACCCTCTTCTCCCACCCTCCGCTCCGAGCATTCCACCCTCTTCTCCCACCCTCCGCTCCGGGCATCCCACCCTCCACTCCGGGCATCCCACCCTCCGCTCCGGGCATTCCATCCCCTGCTCCGGTCATCCCACCGTCTTCTCCCACCCTCTGCTCCGGGCATCCCACCGTCTTCTCCCACCCTCTGCTCCGGGCATCCCACCCTCTTCTCCCACCCTCCGCTCCGGGCATTCCACCCTCTTCTCCCACCCTCCGCTCCGGGCATCCCACCCTCCACTCCGGGCATCCCACCCTCCGCTCCGGGCATCCCATCCCCTGCTCCGGGCATCCCACCGTCTTCTCCCACCCTCTGCTCCGGGCATCCCACCCTCTTCTCCCACCCTCCGCTTCGGGCATCCCACCCTCCGCTCCGGGCATCCCACCCTCCGCTCCGGGCATCCCACCCTCCGCTCCGGGCATCCCACCCTCCGCTCCGGGCATCCCACCCTCCGCTCCGGGCATCCCACCCTCCGCTCCGGGCATCCCACCCTCTGCTCTGGGCATCCCACCCTCCGCTCCGGGCATCCCACCCCCTGCTCCGGGCATCCCACCGTCTTCTCCCACCCTATGCTCCGGGCATCCCACCCTCACCGGCTACCAACTCTTTGGTGGAGCAACAGAAGCCTTGTTCCAGAGCTGATATATGGTGTTGACGTTGGGGGGGGGGGGGGGAGGGGCAGTCCTGCTGGACTAAGGGCCCCCAGCTTACACTTTGATCCTAATTTCGGATTCTTCCCTTGTTGGTATGACGGCGTCCTCTGCTCCTTCCAGGGAGGTTCTTACTGCAGTCACACATAACTTTATGGCCCAAATCGTCCAGTCTGAACGCAGAGGCCCCCGAACACGCTCCCGCACCTTCTCCTGCAGGTACACAACAGTGCTCACTGGAACATTCGGAAGTTTAGAAATCCTTCGGTAACCAATCCCATCCACAATAAGGCTGCGAAGGTGTTGAGGGAGCTCTTTGCTTTCCCCCATCATGAGATGTTTCTGGTGTGACACCTTGGTAATGAGACACCTTTCATAGGCCATCCGGTGAGACTGAACCCACTGATGGTAATTTGTACTGACAAGGGGCGGGATTTCTTATTAATTACTGATAGGTTTCAGCTGGTGTCTTGGCTTTTTGCACCTCCCTTTCTTCATGTATTCAATGTTTTTTCCCGTGTCATTTTATTTTATTACACAGAACTTCATTTCTGGACGGATTTGTTTTTTAGTCTTTGTATGTATGGATTGCATGGCTTGTTACCGACGTGGGGAATATTTCATGTCAATAGAAATATATTGTGTGCAAAAATGGTGCGCTGTGCCTTTAAATGTTGGGAAAGAAATGCAATGTGAAGAAAATGTTCCTTTAAATGCTGCGCTGCGCACGTATCACTTAGTGCTGAATACCAGCACAAACCACAATGAAGAGCAATGAAGAGCCGACTCAGGCTCTCAGCACTCTCCGCTCTGCCCCTCTCCTCACTCATTGGAGTGCTGGGCTGTGGAGGGACGGGAGCGGCCGGCTCAGACTCTCAGCACTCTCCGCTCTGCCCTCTCCTCATTCATTAGAGTGCTGGGCTGTGGAGGGGCGGGGGCAGCCGGCTCAGACTCTCAGCACTCTCCACTCTGTCCCCTCCTCGCTCATTGAAGTGCTGGGTTGTGGAGGGGCGGGAGTGGCTGGCTCAGGCTCTCAGCACTCTCCGCTCTGCCCTCTACTCGCTCATTGGAGTGCTGGGCTGTGGAGGGGCGGGAGCGGCCGGCTCAGACTCTCAGCACTCTCCACTCTGTCCCCTCCTCGCTCATTGGAGTGCTGGGCTGTGGAGGGACGGGAGCGGCCGGCTCAGACTCTCAGCACTCTCCGCTCTGCCCTCTCCTCATTCATTAGAGTGCTGGGCTGTGGAGGGGCGGGAGTGGCTGGCTCAGGCTCTCAGCACTCTCCGCTCTGCCCCTCTCCTCGCTCATTGGAGTGCTGGACAGTGGAGGGGCGGGAGCGGCCGGCTAAGGCTCTCAGCACTCTCCGCTCTGCCCTCTCCTCATTCATTGGAGTGCTGGGCTGTGGAGGGGCGGGGGGGCAGCCGGCTCAGACTCTCAGCACTCTCCACTCTGTCCCCTCCTCGCTCATTGGAGTGCTGGGCTGTAGAGGGGTGGGAGCGGCTGACTCAGGCTCTCAGCACTTTCCGCTCTGCCCTCTCCTCGCTCATTGTAGTGCTGGGCTGTGGAGGGGCGGGGGGCAGCTGGCTCAGGCTCTCAGCAGCTCTCCTTTCTGCCCTCTCCTCGCTCATTGGTGCGCTGGGATGTGGAGGGGCGGGAGCGGCTGACTCAGACTCTCAGCACTCTCCACTCTGCCCTCTCCTCGCTCATTGGATTGCAGGGATTTGAAGGGGCGGGATTGGCCGACTCAGGCTCTCGGCACTCTCCACTCTGCCCTCTCCTCATTCATTGGAGTGCTGGGATGTGAAGGGGTGGGATTGGCTGACTCAGGCTCTCAGCCGCTATCAGAAGCTATCCGCTCTGCCCCCCTCGTTCATTGGAGTGCTGGGATGTGAAGGGGTGGGATTGGATGACTCAGGCTCTCAGCCGCTATCAGAAGCTATCCGCTCTGCCCCCCTCGTTCATTGGAGTGCTGGGATGTGAAGGGGCTGGGATGTGGAGGGGCGGGGAGCGGCCAGCTCAGGCTCTCAGCAATCTCCGCTCTGCCCTCTCCTCATTCATTGGAGTGCTGGGATGTGGAGGGGCGGGAGCGGCTGGCTCAGGCTCTCAGCACTCTCCGCTCTGCCCCTCTCCTCGCTCATTGGAGCGCTGGGCTGTGGAGGGGCGGGAGCAGCCGGCTCAGGCTCTGGCGGATCTTGAATTCATGTTTGTGATGATGCAGTGCCTGGACCGACTTCTGTGACGTCAGCAGAGAGCGAACTTCAGCCCACTCTGCTGAAAACGGGTCACAGGAGTGCGGAATGAACTACTCTCCCGTCATCCATAGATGTACAGCCAAACCGGCTTTCCCCGTACTTCTCCTTTAATAGCATAAATAATCCAGATCATGAAAATCTGTCTGCATGCATTGTCGCCATCTAGTGGTTACATGAAGGTATGACATTGCAAATCACCCTACTGAAATGAATATAGTGCGTGCTGTATATATTGTATTATAAAAGCCCATATATATATATTTATAAAAAAAAAAAAGGGGGATGTATAGAAGACAACCATCAATGTGGGGAATAGTAGAACCTACCTGAAAATGTAATAATTGATGTACATGTATACGCATATAATACAAACCCGAATCCAAAAAAGTCAGGACGCGGTACAAATTGTGAATAAAAACAGAATGCAATGATGTGGAAGTTTCAAATTTCAATATTTTATTCAGAATATAACATAGATGACATCAAATGTTTAAACTGAGAAAATGTATCATTTTAAGGGAAAAATAAATTGATTTTACATTTTATGGCATCAACACATCTGAAATAAGTTGGGACAAGGCGGCCATGTTTACCACTGTGTGGCCTCCCCTCTTCTTTTTATAACAGTCTGCAAACGTCTGGGGACTGAGGAGAAGTTGCTGAAGTTTAGGAATAGGAATGTTGTCCCATTCTTCTCTAATACAGGCTTCTAGTTCCTCAACTGTCTTAGGTCTTCTTTGTCACATCTTCCTCTTTATGATGCGCCAAATATTTTCTATGGGTGAAAGGTCTGGACTGCAGGCTGGCCATTTCAGTCCCCGGATCCTTCTTCTACGCAGCCATGATGATGTAATTGATGCAGTATGTGGTCTGGCATTGTCATGTTGGAAAATTCAAGGTCTTCCCTGAAAGAGACGACGTCTGGATGGGAGGATATGTTGTTCTAGAACTTGGATATACCTTTCAGCATTGATGGTGCCTTTCCAGATGTGTAAGCTGCCCATGCCACACGCACTCATGCCACCCCATACCATCAGATATGCTGGCTTCTGAACTGAGCGCTGATGACAACTTGGGTTGTCCTTGTCCTCTTTAGTCCGGATGACATGGCGTCCCAGTTTTCCAAAAAGAACTTCAAATTTTGATTGGTCTGACCACAGAACAGTTTTCCACTTTGCCACAGACCATTATAAATGATCCTTGGCCCAGAGAAAATGCCTGCGCTTCTGGATCATGTTTAGATTTGGCTTCTTTTTTGGCCTATAGAGTTTTAGCCGGCAACGGTGAATGGCACGGTGGATTGTGTTCACCGACAATGTTTTCTGGAAGTATTCCTGAGCCCATGTTGTGATTTCCATTACAGTAGCATTCCTGTATGTGATGCAGTGCCGTCTAAGGGCCCGAAGATCACCGCCATCCAGTATGGTTTTCCGGCCTTGACCCTTACACACAGAGATTGTTCCAGATTAATTCTTTGCAATTTTTCTCTGAGAAACTCCTTTCTGATATTGCTCCGCTATTTTACCCCCAGCATTGGGGGAATTGGTGATCCTTGGCCCATCTTGACTTGTGAGAGACACTGCCACGCTGAAAGGCTCTTTTTATACCCAATCATGTTGCCATTTGACCGAATAAGTTACAATTTGGTCCTCCAGCTGTTCCTTTATGTGTACATTTAACTTTTCCGGCCTCTTATTGCTACCTGTCCCAACTTTTTTGGAATGTGGAGCTCTCATGAAATCCAAAAGGAGCCAATATTTGGCTGACATTTCAAAATGTCTCACTTTCATCATTTGATACGTTATCTATATTATATTGTGAATAAAATAGAAGTTTATGAGATTTGTAAATTAGTCCATTTCTTTTTTACTCACAATTTGTACAGTGTCCCAACTTTTCTGGAATCGGATTTGTAAATTAATTAACATCCCATTCAATGTGAAGACCCAATGGAATGGAAGCATTTCCATTTATGATTCCATCTATCCACCCATCCATGGTGTTTCACGATGGCAGATATGTGTTTTGAGATTTCCACCTCTAAAGAGGCAGGGTCTGGGTTATGGTCTGAGTTATGCTTGGGGTCTGGGTTATGGTCTGGTGTCTGTGTTATGGTCGGGGGCTGGGTTATGGTCTGGGGTCTGGGTTATGGTCTGGGTTATGGTCTGGGGTCTGGGTTATGGTCGGGGTCTGTGTTATGGTCGGGGTCTGTGTTATGGTCGGGGTCTGTGTTATGGTCGGGGCCTGGGTTATGGTCGGGGCCTGGGTTATGGTCGGGGCCTGGGTTATGGTCGGGGCCTGGGTTATGGTCGGGGCCTGGGTTATGCTTGGGGTCTGGGTTTTGGTCTGGGTTTTGGTCTGGGGACTGGGTTATGGTCTGGGGACTGGGTTATGGTCTGGGGACTGGGTTATGGTCTGGGGTCTGTGTTATGGTCTGGGGGTCTTGGTTATGGTCTGGGTTATGGTCTGGGTTATGGTCGGGGTTATGGTCGGGGGCTGTGTTAGGGTTGGGTTATGGTCTGGGGCCTGGGTTATGGTCTGGGTCGGGGATATGGTCTGGGTCGGGGATATGGTTGGGGGCTGGGTTATGGTCTGGGGTCTGGGTTATGGTCGGGGACTGGGTTATGGTCTGGGGCCTGGGTTATGGTCTGGGTCGGGGATATGGTCTGGGTCGGTGATATGGTTGGGGGCTGGTTTATGGTCTGGGGTCTGGGTTATGGTCGGGGACTGGGTTATGGTCTGGGGTCTGGGTTATGTTCTGGGGTCTGGGTTATGGTCGGGGTTATGGTCGGGGTCTGGGTTATGGTTGGGGGTCTGGGTTATGGTCGGGGGTCTGGGTTATGGTCGGGGGTCTGGGTTATGGTCTGGGGCCTGGGTTATGGTCGGGGGTCTGGGTTATGGTCTGGGGTCTGGGTTATGGTCTGGGGCCTGGGTTATGGTCTGGGGCCTGGGTTATGGTCTTTGTCGGGGATATGGTCTGGGTCGGGGATATGGTCGGGGTCTGGGTTATGGTCGGGGACTGGGTTATGGTCTGGGGTCTGGGTTATGGTCGGGGGTCTGGGTTATGGTCGGTGTCTGGGTTATGGTCGGTGTCTGGGTTATGGTCGGTGTCTGGGTTATGGTCTGGGGTCTGGGTTATGGTCGGAGTCTGGGTTATGGTCTGGGGTCTGGGTTATGGTCGGAGTCTGGGTTATGGTCTAGGGTCTGTGTTATGGTCGGGTTCTGGGTTATGGATCCCCCAGCTGCCTGGACTGACACCCGGCTCAGACTCTCAGCGAGCCGCTGAGAGCCTGAAACGGCCGCTCCCGCCCCTTCACATCCCAGCAATCCAATGAGCAAGGAAGGGGCAGAGTGGCGAGCTGCTGAGAGTCTGAGCCAGCAGCTCCAGCCCCTCCACAGCCCAGCACTCCAGTGAGCGAGGAGAGGGCAGAGCGGAGAGCTGCTGAGAGTCTGAGCCGGCCACTCCCGCCCCTCCACATCCCAGCACTCCAATGAATGAAGAGAGGGCAGAGCGTAGAGCTGCTGATAGCCTGAGCCGGCCACTCCCGCCCCTCCACATCCCAGCACTCCAATGAGTGAAAAGAGGGCAGAGCGGAAAGCTGCTGATAGCCTGAGCCAGCCACTCGCGCCCCTTCACAGCCCAGCACTCCAATAAGTGAAGAGAGGGGTGACTGAAGTCAGCAGCTCTCTGCTCAGGAGCTGTGAGAAGTGAGCGATCGGCGGTGTTGGATCGCTCGGTTCTCAGTGTAGAGGTGTCAGGGGACACATGCAGCTTCCACTCAGGTAAGTGTGTTACTAAAAATAGCCCAAACCTTTACTTCTCTTTTACCAACATTTGTTCTTTTTTCTTTCTCGTTTTATTAATATATTTTTCAACAATTAAAAGTTCTTAACCAATCGTATCTTCATCCATGCATTGTTCCCAGCAGTGGCACCGCGCACTTTGTACTTTAGGTGTCACTTCCTCTTTATAAACTCGTCTGTTGGTGCCGCACGGCTTCTTCCAATCCCAGAAGAGGACAGTTTTGTAACAACGCGTCGGATGGAGACCATGTGTGACGTCATTACGGCCGGTTAGATGGGTGACACCAGGGCCAGCTTTTCTCATACTTGATTTTACTGCTTTCTCTAAAGTGTTCATCCGTTTGTTTTAATCGTTTTTACAGACTTTCACTATGAGGCTCCTCCCCAATCCATATCATGAGCGCACTACGAGGCTCCTCCCCAATCCATATCATGAGCGCACTACGAGGCTCCTCCCCATTCCATATGATGAGCGCGCTACGAGGCTCCTCCCCATTCCATATGATGAGCGCACTAAGAGGCTCCTCCCCATTCCATATGATGAGCCCACTACGAAGCTCCTCCCCATTCCATATGATGAGCGCACTTCGAGGCTCCTCCCCATTCCATATGATGAGCGCACTTCGAGGCTCCTCCCCATTCCATATGATGAGCGCACTTCGAGGCTCCTCCCCATTCCATATGATGAGCGCACTAAGAGGCTCCTCCCCATTCCATATGATGAGCCCACTACGAGGCTCCTCCCCATTCCATATGATGAGCGCACTTCGAGGCTCCTCCCCATTCCATATGATGAGCGCACTTCGAGGCTCCTCCCCATTCCATATGATGAGCGTATCCCAGGAGACTCACTGCACCCCTCCTCTGATCTCTGGGGATCAATAGATTGTGATCAGAGACCGCCCACTCCCAATCAGGAGCCCCGCACAGTGCAGCACAGAGCACTCTTCTCCCTGGAATAGAGATTTCCACCCCATGGATTGAATGTTTTTTCTGCATTTCTATTTTTCACACAATAAAAACATCAATTTTCCACTCCTATGACTTATCCCTTCCCTTATTTTATTTTTTTTTTCTCTTACGTCCTCTGACAGTCGCAGCCCACTCATACAGTCTTCACTTATGGGTATTGACCTCTTATCCAAAGGAGTAAGCTAGGCAGATTTTGTTAAAAACACAAAACTTTGCATAGACACACCTACAGGGGGCAGTCCCTCTGGTCCAATACCCCCGGCTAGCCTCATTCACAATTCAGTTTGTCTTTTGCCTATATAGGAGTAGGCAGGCTTCCCTGTGCTGGGGCTGCAGTCTCAGCCCTTTCTTACATTTTATTTCTGCTAAGTGTGTGTGTGTTTTTCTTTACACTGATAGCTTTTTATTTGTTCCTGCGCTTAGTTAGTCAGACTTCGGAAGACTACAGCGTTGCGGAGCTGGGAATCGCACTGGTTGTTCTAGAGCCTTACGGAATCCCAGCCTGCCATCGAGCGTTTAGCAGGCTATGCGTACGCCCTGACCTCGCAAATGACCTGTCCCTATCCTCAGGGACAAAGCCCACTTCGCTAGGATACGCCGCGTGTGGCAAACATCCTGTTTTGACTGACGGCACCCCCACCACCTGGGGTGGGAGGCTTCCCGTCGCAGAGTGGCACCCACAAAATCGCATGGTTCGGTGAGTACCATGCTACCCCCACTGTCTGTGACATTGTATGCTGGGGGTGTGTGTGTGGGGCCTTCTCTCCTGGGGATGGCAGTCTGTGTAGAGTCTGTGTGATCCCCCTAATGTCTGTCCGTGTGGTCCCTGTGTCTCCCTCACTGTCCCTGCTGGGGTGCTATCTGCGGTCATACCGCGCTGTGGGGCATGTGCGGGGGTCCCTGAGTCCCTTGGGAGTGTGTGTGTCACTTTGGGGTACAGACATAGTTAATGGGGGACGCCGCGATGTAAGATTCGCGGGGCCGCCATTTTGGATGTGGGCAGTCAGCTCTGGCTTCAGTGAAGGGCAGTCAGCAGCCATTTTCTAGTGTAATTCGCGCCCTTCTGGCGCTATCTTGCGTGTGGCACTGTGTGTTTTATTCAGGGCTCGGCGGCCATTTTCCCAAAGCCTCCCCATTACTTTCTATTGGCGGCCATTTTTGGTTAGATCAGGCCCCTCCTGCTACTTTGGAGATGGTGGACCAAATTGTTCAGGCGGTTTTATGCCTGTGTGATGCGGCCTTGGACGAGGCCCATTTAGTCTTACGCTTATTTGCTGTCGCAGTGATCCGTCGCCTTGTGTGGCTGTAGAGCTGGTGGGCCGACCAGACTTCCAGGAAGACGGTGTCTGACATCCCTTATGAAGGGAATCGCCTTTTTGGGGACTCCTTGGACGAGTTGGGGAAGGGGGTCACTGGGGGTAATAGCTCTCTGCTGCCCCATGTGTCCAAGGGTAAGTTTTTTTTCTGCGGTAAGAGGGACCCTTCCTTTAAACCTAACCAGGGGTCCTTTCGTGCCTTTAAGGCACATGACCAAGGCAAATTCTTCATGGCCTCTGGTGGCCAGAAGAAGCCTTGGGCGGGCAAGTCTATAGATGCCCACTCTGGCACGGAAGCCCCGTCAGGACCGATGGGTTTAGGAACTCATTCGGACGGGGTACAAGATCGAATTTTGATCGGGCCCAGCAGACAGATTCTTTCCCTCAAATCTTTATTGACCCCAGATCGTTTCCAAGATCTCCTACGGGCAGTTCAGGATCTCCTCGCCCAGGGGGTGATTGTCCCGGTGTCACATCGGGACAGGTTTTCGGGGGTTTTTACTCAAATCTGTTCACGGTGCCCTGAAAGGAGGGCAAGGTGTGTCCGATTCTGGACCTAAAGTTTCTAAACCGCTTTGTGCGGGTTCAAAATTTCCGTATGGAATCCCTCTGATCGGTGGTGGCCTCTTTGAGCCCCGAAGATTCCTGGCTTTAATCGACCTCAAGGATGTGTTTCTACACATCCTTGTATTCGAGGGTCATCAGAGGTTCCTCCGATTCGCAATCGCAGAGGAGCGATATCAGTTTGTAGCGTTACCTTTTGGTCTCGCTTCGGCTCCAAGGGTGTTTACCAAAGCTCTGGCTCCTGTTCTGGCCCTCTTGCGGGCGCAGGGGATCGCAATCCTTGGATATCTGGACGATCTCCTGTTAAGGTCGAGTTCCAGGTCAACTCGACTGCGCGATCTGTCAACCACGGTTCAGACGCTCCAGGAGTTCGGATGGGCCATCGACTTTCATAAGTCGACATTGCTCCCTTCTGTTCATCTCCCTTATCTGGGAATGGTCCTGGACTCTGCCCATGTGAGAGTTTTCCTGCCGGAGGACATACTCCGGACTCTGCTGAACGAGGTCAGGTCCCTCAGGGACAACATCTCCTCATCACTCAGGACCTGTATGCGGTCCCTAGGATTGATGGTGTCAGCCTTCGAGGCGATACCATTTGCACAGTTCCACACGCGATCTCTGCAAGCGGAGATCCTAGCCAGGAGGGACAGGGAGAGTAGTGGATGCATGGAATAACCTTCCTGCAGAAGTGGTAGCTGCAAATACAGTGAAGGAGTTTAAGCATGCATGGGATAGGCATAAGGCTATCCTTCATATAAGATAGGGCCAGGGACTATTCATAGGATTCAGATATATTGGGCAGACTAGATGGGCCAAATGGTTCTTATCTGCCGACACATTCTATGACAGGCATCCTCAGTCATTGGACAGGAGGATATCTTTGAGTCACTGGGTCAGAGCGGACCTTCTGTGGTGGCTCCAGTCTCCGGCTCTGACGGAAGGGAAATCCTTCCGGCCGTTGTTTTGAAAAGTGCTCACCACGGACGCCAGCCTGTCGGGCTGGGGTGGCATTCTGGGCAAATTGTCTGCCCAGGGCACTTGGTTGGTGGAGGAATCCTCCCTACCGATACATGCCTGGGAACTGAGAATGATCAGACTCTTTGGAGGGATCGTCTTCAGGGCCACTCTGTGCGGGTGCAGGCGGACAACACCACTGCGGTTGGCGTATATTAATCACCAAAGGGGCACCAGGAGTGCCCGGGCGGCCAAGGAAGTGGCCTAAATTTTGCCTTGGGCGGAGACACGGTCTCGGCGCTTTCGGCAGTTCACATTCTGGGTATGGAGCACTGGCAGGCCGACTATCTGTGTCGCCAGACCCCGGACCAGGGGTAATGGTCCCTACACCCGGAGGTGTTTCCGATGCTGTGTGCGCGATGGCGCTCCTCCTCTATACAACAAGGTGGGAAGGCTCGTGGCAAGAGCACGCGATCCTCTGGCAGCCGCCTCGGATGCGCTGGTGGTGCCTTAGAATCAGTATCGCCTGATTTATGCCTTCCCCCGATCCTGTTGTTGTCACGGTTCCTACGCAGGTTGGTCTCGGAACTGAGGTTGGTGGTCCTGGAGGCCCGGACTGGCCGCGCCGGTCTTGGTACGCGGATATCATGCAAACGGTCGTCGAGTCTCCCTGGTGGCTCCCCTAACGAGACGATCTGTTGTCTCGGGCCGATCTTCCATCCTGCTTTACAGTCGCTGGCTTTGACGGCGTGGCTGTTTAAAAGCCAGATCTTGAGAGATCGGGGTCTCTCGTCGGCGGTCATTCCTACCTTGCTTAAAGCTAGTCCGGTAAGATTTATTATCGTACCTGGAAGGCTTGCTTTGCCTGGTGCGAATCGCAGGGTTTCCATCCTCACTACTTTTCGGTGGAAAGGGTGTTAGCCTTCCTGCAATCCAGTGTGGACCTACGTCTTGCGCTGACCACTATTGAGGGTCAGCTATCTGCGCTGGCCATTCTTTCCCAGCGCCCCTTGACGTCAAATTCCTTGACCCGCACCTTTATTCAGGGGGTGCGTCATCTGGCCCCCCCTCGGGGGGCGCCCATAACCCCTTGGGACTTGAATTTGGTTCTGTCCGGTTTGCAACGTCCTCCCTTTGAGAACATCCGGGAGATTCCTCTGCTTGCACTGTCACAGAAAGTTACCTTTCTGGTGGCGATCACATCTGCTCGCAGAGTGTTGGAGTTGGTGGTCCTATCTTGCCCCTCCCCCTACCTGGTGGTTCATGGGGATTCCGAAGGTGGTGTCTGAAATCCGTCTCCATGAGGACATTGTTTTGCTTTCGCTGTGTGCGAATCCTACGCATCCTACGGAGTTTGCCTTGCATTCCTTGGATGTTGTCAGGGCGATCAGGGTTACCTATTGTCTACTGAATCCTTCAAAAAGTCGGATTCTCTTTTTGTCCTTCCTGAGGGCCTCAGAATGGTATGGCTGCGTCTGCGTCAACCATTCCTGTCTGGTTCAGACGGACGATTGTACATGCTTATTCACCTAGGGAACGGGTTCCGCCCTTCCTTGTCACGGCGCGCTCTTCTGAGCGGTGAGTGCGTCTTGGGTCTTTCGCCATCAGGCGTCGGTGTCCCGGGTGTGCAAGCGGCGACCTGGTCATCAGTGCACACCTTTACAAAGTTTACGGACTTGATGTTTCGGCGTCGGCAGATGCCTCCTTTTGGCCGCAAAGTTCTGAGTGCGGCAGTACTTTTGGGGAGACATGGCATTTTTATCCTGTTCCCTCCTGTGGGGTTTTTTTCCCCCTTGGTTATTTTACCCTCCTGGGTTTGTTCGCTCCTGTTGAGCTTTCCTGTTACTCAGTGGGTTACCTTTCTGGTTCAGAAAAGGTTCTTTTATCTGACCTTGGGTGCTTCGTTACCTTGAGACGGTTGCGTTTCCCACCCCTCATGTCTACACTGCATAGGGACATCCCCATTGGTGAAGACTGTATGAGTGGTCGGCGACTGTCAGAGGACGTAAGAGAAAACTGAATTTTTGTAAAATCTTACCGTAAAATTCCTTTCTCTGAGTCCTCTGACAGTCGTCGCCCCCGCCCCTCTTTGGGGTTCATGGACTATCTATTGCTTGTTACCAAACTGAAATGGGAATGAGGCTAGCCGGGGGTATTGGACCAGAGGGACTGCCCCCTGTAGGTGTGTCTATGCAAAGTTTTGTGTTTTTAACAAAATCTTCTGGCTAGCTTACTCCTGTGGATAAGAGGTCAATGCCCATTGGAGAAGACTGTATGAGTGGGCGGCGACTGTCGGAGGACTCCGAGAAAGGAATTTTACGGTAAGATTTTACAAAAATTCAGTTTTTTTCTTTCTCGTTTTATTAATATATTTTTCAACAATTAAAAGTTCTTAACCAATCGTATCTTCATCCATGCATTGTTCCCAGCAGCGGCACCGCGCACTTTGCACTTTCGGTGTCACTGCCTCTTTATAAGCTCCTCTGTTGGTGCCGCACGGCTTCTTCCAATCCCAGAAGAGGACCGCTTTGTAGAAACGCGTTGGAAGGAGACCATGTGTGACGTCATTACGGCCAGTTAGATGGGTGACACCGTGGCCAGCTTTTCTCATGCTCCATTTTACTGCTTTCTCTGAAGTGTTCATCCGTTTATGTTTTAATAAATCGTTTTTACGGACGTTCACTGAAGCTCCTCCCCTTTCCATATGACGAGCGCACTTCGAGGCTCCTCCCCATTCTGTATGATCGCACTACGAGGCTCCTCCCCATTCTGTATGATCGCACTACGAGGCTCCTCCCTATTCCGTATGATGAGCCCACTATGAGGCTCCTCCCCATTCCACATGATGAGGGCACTTTGAGGCTCCTCCCCATTCCATATGATTAGCGTATCCCAGGAGACTCACTGCAGCCCTCCTCTGATCTCTGGGGATCAATACACTGTGATCAGAGACCGCCCACTCCCAATCAGGACCCCCGCACAGTGCAGCACAGAGCACTCTTCTCCCTGGAATAAACATTTCCACCCCATGGATTGTATTTCTCACATTCTATTCATATTTCCTTGCACTCTATTTGCTCTTCATTGTGGTTTGTGTTGGTATTCAGCACTAAGTGATACGTGCGCAGTGCAGCATTCATTCGCTGGTATTTGATCACCTCTGAGATTTTTATTTTTTGCGCTATAAATAAAAAAAGAGCAACAATTTTGAAAAAAAAAAACAAACAATATTTTACACTTTCTGCTATATGACATTTCCCAAATAAAAATTTAAAAATATAATTTTTTCATAATTTTAGGCCAATTTGTAGATATTGATTGGTTTGCGCAAAACTACAGGAAGGATTTGTCATTTTTTTTTTTTTTTTTTTATTATTTTTTTACTAGGAATGGTGGCGATCTGCGATTTTTTTTCTTTTTTTTTTTTTGCGGGACTGCGACATTGCGGCGGACAGATCGGACCCTTGACTGACATTTTTTACACTTTTGGGGGTACCAGTGACATTACTGCAGTAATCAGTGCTATAAATATGCACTGTCACTGTACTAATGACACTGGCAGGGAAGGGGTTAACCCTGTGGGTGATCAAAGGGTTAAATGTGAGCCCGGGGGGGGGGGGGGGGTTTCTAACTGTATGGAGGAGTGGTTTCAGAAATGATCATAGAGACATGTGATTCTATATAGAAGGAGCTCTGTGATCATTTCAGGGAGAAGAACGATCAGCTGTGTTACATCATCCGACCGCCGTTCTCTCTCAGCGGGGAACGATCGCGGGTGTCAGGGGGTGATCGGAGCCGCCAACCACATACATCGGAGTCCCCGCTCACCTCCCAGCACCAGGCGTGTGACCGATGTAGGGCTATGTTGGTTTGCGCAGGAGAGGCAGCCAGTAAATGTGCGGCAGGCGGTCTTAAAGCGGTTAACAGAAATCTATTCCCCGAGAAAACTGGTGACGTCTTCAATACTTATTTTACCCGCTGTATAACATGTACTGTACTCCGCAGCCTCCTCCTGTATACAGCCCATATACCATGTACTGTATCTCACAGAAGTAAGTACACCCCTCCCATGTGACAACACTGAAGAAATCAGTTTGTGAAGTGTGAATGGGGGGCAGGTGTGTTACATTTGGTGTTATCGCTCTCACTCTCTCATACTGGTCACTGGAAGTTCAACATGGCCCCTCAAGGCAAAGAACTCTCTGAGGATCTGAAAAAAAGAATTGTTGCTCTACATAAAGATGGTCTAGGCTATAAGAAGATTGCCAAGACCCTGAAACTGAGCTGCAGCACGGTGGCCAAGACCATACAGCGGTTTACCAGGACAGGTTCCACTCAGAACAGACCTCACCATGGTCACTGTGCTCAGCGTCATATCCAGAGGTTGTCTTTGGGAAATAGACGTATGAGTGCTGCCAGCATTGCTGCAGAGGTTGAAGGGGTGGGGGAGGGGTCAGAATGTCAGTGCTCAGACCATACGCCGCACACTGCATCAAATTGGTCTGCATGGCTGTCATCCCAGAAGGAAGCCTCTTCTAAAGATGATGGACAAGAAAGCCCGCAAACAGTTTGGTGAAGACAAGCGGACAAAGGACATGGATTACTGGAACCATCTTCTGTGCTCTGATGAGACCAAGATAAACTTATTTGGTGTCAGATGGTGTCAGGCGTGTGTGGGGGCAACCAGGTGAGGAGTACAAAGACAAGTGTGTCTTCCTACAGTCAGGCATGGTGGTGGGAGTGTCATGGTCTGGGGCTGCATGAGTGCTGCCGGCACTGGGGAGCTACAGATCATTGAGGGAACCATGAATGCCAACATGTACTGTGACATACTGAAGCAGAGCATGATCCCCTCCCTTCAGAGACTGGGGGGCAGGGCAATATTCCAACATAACGACCCCAAACACCTCCAAGATGACCACTGCCTTGCTAAAGAAGCTGAGGGTAAAGGTGATGGACTGGCCAAGCATGTCTCCAGACCTAAACCTTATTGAGCATCTGTGGGGATCCTCAAACGGAAGGTGGAGGAGGGGAAGGTCTCTAACATCCACCAGCTCTGTGATGTCATCATGGAGGAGGGGAAGAGGACTCCAGTGACAACCTGTGAAGCTCTGGTGACCTCCATGCCCAAGAGGGTTAAGGCAGTGCTGGAAAATAATGGCGGCCACACAAAATATTTCCACTTTGGGCCCAATTTGGAGATTGTCACTTAGGGGTGTACTGACTTTTGTTGCCAGCGGTTTAGACATTAATGGCTGTGTGTTGAGTTATTTTGAGGGGACAGTAAATTTACACTGTTATACAAGCTGTACACTCACTACTTTACATTGTAGCAAAGTCTCATTTCTTCAGTGTTGTCACATGGGAGGGGTGTACTTACTTTTGTGAGATACTGTATATACCATGTACTGTCCTCCGCAGGCTCCTCCTGTATCCTCTCCTGTATACAGCCCATATACCATGTATATACCATGTACTGTCCTCCGCAGGCTCCTCTTGTATCCTCACCTCCGTGCCCATGAAGACGGATCCTCAGAATGGTTTCCCAGCGTCTGAGCCCAATGTTTTACAGAGCCGCGAGGTGCAGAGCGTTGTATTGTCTCCAACCCTGCGATACGCCGGCCTTCCTGACTTCTGCCCTAAAGTACAGTGAGTATTACATTCTGTATATAGGAGATGTCTGGATGTAATTCAGGGAGAAATCTGTACACCAATACAATGTCACTGTGTTATGTGTAACATCTATACCATGGGTGTCCAACCTTTTGGCTTCTCTGGGCCACATTGAGTGTAGAGAAATTTTCTTGGGCCACATATAAAATATATACTATAGTTAAGGTATATAAGTAATAAAACCCCGCCGTGCCCTTCCCGCGCAGCAGCACCCCCCCCCCCCCCACCCCAGCACTAATTTAACACAACTAGAGGATGATTCCTTCCAAGGCAGCCTCTGCCTACAGTTAGCTGGAAGCCGCTGTGGCCGTGCCCCCGACCCACCTTCCTTCCTCCCCAGCAAAAAATAAACAAAATTGTCAGGGGGCAGTGGGCCGCATATATTGTGGTTCCCGGGCCGCATGTGGCCCCCGGGCCGCAGGTTGGACATGCCTGATCTATACCATCCTCTTCCTGTCACAGGGAGCTGAGGGAGAGTGTTGGGTGGATGAGAAGCTGATAGGTGGTGAGACGTTTTGAATACATGGGGTGCTGATTGGGTGTTGGATGGAATACTGATGGGTTGTTGGGAGTGTTGGATGGATGGGGTGTTGATGGGTTGTTGGGAGTGTTGAATTGATGGAATACTGATGGGTTGTTGGGAGTGTTGAATGGATTTTGGTGTTGATGAGTTGTTGGGAGTGTTGGATGGATGGAGTGTTCATGGGTTGCTGGGAGTGTTGGATGGATGGAATACTGATGGGTTGTTGATAGTGTTGGATGGATGGGGCGTTGATGGGTTGTTGGGAGTGTTGGATGGATGGGGTGTTGATGGGTTGTTGGGAGTGTTGGATGGATGGAATACTGATGGGGTGCTGGGAGTGTTGGATGGATGGGGTATTGATGGGTTGTTGGGAGTGTTGGATGGATGGATGGATGGGGCGTTGATTGGTTGGTGGGAGTGTTGGATGGATGGGGTGTTGATGGGTTGTTGGGAGTGTTGGATGGATGGAATACTGATGGGTTGTTGAGAGTGTTGGATGGATGGGGCGTTGATGACTTGTTGGGAGTGTTGATGGGTTGTTGGAACTGTTGGATGGATGGGGTGTTGATGGGTTGTTGGGAGTGTTGATGGATGGAATATTGATGGGTTGTTGGGAGTGTTGGATGGATGGAATACTGATGGGTTGTTGGGAAGTGTTGAATGGATTTTGGTGTTGATGGGTTGTTGGGAGTGTTGGATGGATGGGGCGTTGATGGGTTGTTGGGAGTGTTGGATGGATGGAATACTGATGGGTTGTTGGGAGTTTTGGATGGATGGAATACTGATGGGTTGTTGGGAGTGTTGGATGGATGGGGCGTTGATGGGTTGTTGGGAGTGTTGGATGGATGGAATACTAATGAGTTGTTGGGAGTGTTGGATGGATGGGGTGCTGATGAGTTGCTGGGAGTGTTGGATGGATGGGGTGTTGATGAGTTGTTGGGAGTGTTGGATGGATGGGGCGTTGATGGGTTGCTGGGAGTGTTGGATGTGTTTATATTCTCCGTGTTGTGAGAGACACAGGACTCTGGTCTGGAACAACGGTTGTTTATTCAGGACACTCTGTACAGCATTACAGGACAGCTCTGCATATCAATACATCTCTACATGTGTCTAAAGATGGCCACTCTGCCCCTTGACCCTTGTCATCACTCCTGGGTGGAGCCAGCCTTAAAGTGACAGTACATGTGAAACCCTTCAGGTATAACACCTTCCATCCATCCCTAAAAAAAAACAACAAAACAAGAACAGGCATAAACCAGTAACTCATAATTGTCCAATACAGTCCTCCAACTCAGGAGATTTACATGGCTTCTTCCACGTCCGGATGTGAGAACAACTTCCAGGGACGCTACAGGGAGAACATGGCAGCTGATCACTTTCGGCGGGCCCGTCGAAAGTCTCGTAACCGGTCTTGCATTTGAAACCGGTCAGGAGGGCGACAGTGTCGTTGAGGACGGACACCCAGCGACTTGGGGGCCGGAGGAAGCAGGGCTGGCCGGAATGGACACCGGCGGGGCCAAGAGGGGATTCCCTAGCTCAGAGGGTGAACAGACCTCTGGACCAGGGCTGGAGGGCTCTGTTGGAGCTGAGTTCAAAAGTTCAGAGTCCTCCCAAGCATCAGTCTCAATGCCTCCTGATCCGGTAGGAGCAGATCCTTGAGACACTGGAGGTGCAGCCGATGTCAAGGATTCGGGCAGCTGAGAATGAGGACGCAATTGGTCTGCATGCCTTCTGCAAATGGAACCATCTTCCAGTCAGACCCGATACATTTTGGGTCCCAAAGTCTCTGCGACGATAGCAGGAAGCCAACGAGTGTTGGAAGCGCCATAAGATCGGGCCCATACCTTTTGCTGGGCTGTAAACTGGGGAATCTCGTCGTGTTCGACCCTTTTGTCTTGGGACTGCCGTACATGTTCCTGGACCGTTTGAGGGCGGAGCATGTCCAAAACAGTCCATGGCTGCCGACCCAAAAGAAGTTCAGCTGGAGTTTTCCCAGTGGTTGCATGTGGTGTGGTTCTGTAAGCAGAAAGGAAGGAGTCCAGCTGCTGGGGTGACAGGGACTGTTGTTTACTTGTAGCCACAGTAGCTTTGAAATAGCGTTTGAAGGTCTGTACAAACCTTTCTGCTTGACCATTTGTAGCCGGGTGGTAAGGTGCGGTCAACTTGTGTTTGATGTTGTGGGCAGTCAGGAAACTCTGAAACTCCTGGCTTGTGAATTGTGCACCGTTGTCTGTGACAATTTCTCTGGGGTATCCAAATGTAGCAGCGAGATGTAACAGTGTGGAAATCGTCGCCTTAGTCGTTGGCTGGGTAACAGGAATGACCTCAGGCCACTTTGAATGGGCATCAACAATGATCAAAAAGGTGTGTCCTCTGATCGGGCCTGCAAAGTCCAAGTGTAGGCGAAACCAGGGAACCGTGGGCCAAGTCCAGGGCTGGACGCACCCTCGAGGAGGGTCTCTCGCAGTTTGTGCACATCCAGCACACGCATTCACATATGTCGTGATATCGGAGTCGAGGTTCGGCCACCACACATAGCCTTGGGCCTTTTGTTTCATACGTGTGCCTCCAGGATGACCAGTATGTAGCAAGTCCAGAATGTGTCTCCGGAGGGTCTGTGGAACGATCACTCGGTCTCCCCATAAAACACAGTTGCCAGACACAGTTAATTCCAGACGCCTACGGAAGTAAGGTTCATAATCCTGTGTGACAGTTGCAGGCCAACCGTACCGTACCCAGGAGAGTATTGTCTTAAGGAATGTATCCTTGGCTGTATGGGCTGCTACTTCCCCGGATGACAGAAAGGACAGGCTGGTGTAACGACAACTCTTGACAGGTGGAGAAGAGTCTGTTAATGTCCTTGTCAGACGGGACATGGCGTCTGCATTAGCATTGGCATCATGGCTGCGATACTGGATTTTGTAGCTATATGCTCCCAAGAATAGGGCATAGCGTTGAAGACGGGCCGCAGTCGTCTGGGAGATGCCTTTGTCAGGGCTAAAGATCTGAAGGAGTGGTTTATGATCAGTCAGTATGGTGAATTCCCTACCATACAGGTAAAGATGAAACTTCTTAATTGCCCATATGAGCGCCAGAGCCTCTTTGTCAATGTGAGAGTAATTGCTTTCTGCTTTTGTCAAGGACCTGGAGGCGAATGCCACAGGTTTCTCTGACCCATCTGGCAAAACGTGAGATAGTACAGCCCCTAGACCATAGGGTGAGGCATCACAAGCCAAGGTGAGAGGCCTTTGGAGGTCATAGTGCACGAGCATGCGTGACGCCAACAGCTTTCGCTTTGAAACGTCAAAAGCACGTTGGCATGCAGCCGACCAGTTCCATCTGGAGTGTTTCTCCAAAAGCTTGTTTAATGGAAACAAAGTGTGTGCTAGATCCGGCAGGAATTTGTGGTAATAGTTCAGCAAGCCCAGGTATGATCTCAGCTGCTGGACGTTGGTCGGGGCTGGAGCTTTTACTAAAGCATCAACTTTGGCTTCCGTGGTGTGTATACCCTCTGCATCCACAAGGTGGCCACAAAACTCCAATTTAGGTACCATGAATTGGCATTTCGCTAAGTTCACTTTTAGACCCTGCTCTTGGAGTCTGGCCAACACAAGCTCCACGTTACGCTTGTGTTCCTGGTCCGTCAGGCCCGTGATGAGCATGTCATCTAACAGGCACTGTGTGAAAGGAATGTCCGCCAAAATCTCATCCATTTTGCGTTGCCAAATGGCTGGGGCGGAGGCTACCCCAAACACCATCCGATTGTATTCATACAGTCCCTTGTGAGTGTTGATTGTTAGAAACTTGCGGGACGAAGGGTGGACCTCAAACTGTAAATAAGCTTGCCTGAGATCAAGCTTGGTGAACTTTTGACCTCCTGCAAGAGAGGCAAAAATGTCATCTACTCTGGGTAGGGGATACTGGTCTATCTCCAGTTGAGAATTTAGTGCCATGCGGAAATCGCCACAAATGCGTAAGTCCCCATTCGCTTTCTTTACTGGTACAACTGGTGATGCCCACTCGCTGTGCTCTACCTTTGAGATGACCCCTTGTTCCTCCAGCCGGCTTCCACACCTGCTCGGAGTGCGAAAGGTACCGTCCGAGCTTTGAAGAACCTAGGCTGGGCATTGGGTTTCAGCCTGAGTCTCACACAGTCATGCTTTATTTTTCCCAAATGGTTATCGAAGACTTGTGGGAATCGCTGTTTCAGGGACTTCACCCATCCCTCTTCATCCCCTGATGGGATGGTCACGGTGTTGCAGGGGTTAATGGCGATGTCTGGCATGCCAAAGTGAGCAATCCAGTCTCTCCCAAAAAGAGGGGGTCCCCCATGTTCTAGGATATACAATGGCATTCTCTTCGTCTGACCCTTGTAGGATACCTGTACTTTCACGTACCCCAGTGGGTGGAGTATCTGCTTTGAGTATGTCTGCAGTTTTATTGGTGTTGGACGGACAGTTGTTCGGATCAGAAGTCTTCTCCATTGTTTCTGGGTGATAACTGAAACTGCTGCTCCTGTGTCTACATCCATCTTGAGTTTCTTTCCTTCCACGGTTACCTCTACAGTCATTGCAGAGGGTGCTGAATGCATATGATGTATGTCCAATCTGTGGAGCACTTCCTCATCCTCTGATTCCGATGACGATGTATATCTTCCCACCATATATGCCTTTGTCCTGGTGTTCAGAGGTTGTTTATTTCGCACCTTCTTACTACGGCAGACTCGTTTCAGATGGCCTGCCTTTCCACAATTATGACAGAGCTGATCATTAAACCGGCAGACTTTGTGATCATGGTCTGTATTCCCACAACGGTAGCAAGCTGACTCCCGGCTTGGTGAGGGTCTATATTTACCGTTAGCTGCTGTTGGCTTGACTGCTGTTCTGAAAACTTCCTCTTTAACCTCTTCCCTTCTGCTCTGGGGGTTCAATGCCTCTGTATCTTTCACAGCCATTTCCATCACTGAAGCTATCTCAATTGCCTTTGTAAGGGTAAGGTCTTTCTCTGTTAACAGTCTCTTTTGGCTAGACTCACTATTCAGTCCCATGACAAACTTATCCCTCAGTGCAGTCGGTAAATACTCCCCAAAAGAACAGGTTGAGGCTAGTCTGCGAAGGGCGAGCACATAAGCCTTAATATCTTCACCTGGCTGCTGCTGCCGCTGTTAGAACCTGAATCTTTCTGTAATCTCTAGTGGTTTAGGCTGGAAGTGATTCCCTAACAGTGTCAGGAGCTCTGCCAAAGTCTTAGTTGCTGGTTTTTCAGGGAAAAGGAGATCCCTAAGAGTGTCATATGTCCTAGCACCAACCAGTGTCAGAAATACTGCTACTTGCCTGTCGCCTGGGATGGCATTTGCAGCAAAATATTGTTCTAATCTCTCAATCCAGGAAATCCACGTTGTCTGTTCTCCATCAAATTCACTTAATGTCCCGATCAATGACATTTTCCTGCTGGGCTCTGTGGGTGTTTGTATTCCTGACAATCCAGAGTTTTTTTCTTCCTTTCCTTTCTCACACGGATAGTAACCTTGTAAATCCCATCCTCGTCGCCACTGTTATATTCTCCGTGTTGTGAGAGACACAGGACTCTGGTCTGGAACAACGGTTGTTTATTCAGGACACTCTGTACAGCATTACAGGACAGCTCTGCATATCAATACATCTCTACATGTGTCTAAAGATGGCCACTCTGCCCCTTGACCCTTGTCATCACTCCTGGGTGGAGCCAGCCTTAAAGTGACAGTACATGTGAAACCCTTCAGGTATAACAGGATGGATGGAGTGTTGATGGGTTGCTGGGAGTATTGGATGGATGGAATACTGATGGGTTGTTGGGAGTGTTGGATGGATGGAGTGTTGATGAGTTGTTGGGAGTGTTGGATGGATGGAGTGTTGATGGGTTGCTGGGAGTGTTGGATGGATGGAGTGTTGATGGGTTGCTGGGAGTGTTGGATGGATGGGGCGTTGATGGGTTGCTGGGAGTGTTGGATGGATGGAGTGTTGATGAGTTGTTGGGAGTGTTGGATGGATGGAGTGTTGATGAGTTGCTGGGAGTGTTGGATGGATGGAGTGTTGATGAGTTGTTGGGAGTGTTGGATGGATGGAGTGTTGATGGGTTGCTGGGAGTGTTGGATGGATGGAGTGTTGATGAGTTGTTGGGAGTGTTGGATGGATGGTGTGTTGATGAGTTGTTGGGAGTGTTGGATGGATGGAGTGTTGATGAGTTGTTGGGAGTGTTGGATGGATGGTGTGTTGATGGGTTGCTGGGAGTGTTGGATGGATGGAGTGTTGATGAGTTGTTGGGAGTGTTGGATGGATGGAGTGTTGATGAGTTGTTGGGAGTGTTGGATGGATGGAGTGTTGATGGGTGTTGGGAGTGTTGGATATATGGGGTGTTGATGGGTGTTGGGAGTGTTGGATAGATGGGGTGTTGATGGGTTGTTGGGAGTGTTGGATGGATGGAGTGTTGATGGGTTGCTGGGAGTGTTGGATGGATGGAGTGTTGATGGGTTGTTGGGAGTGTTGGATGGATGGAATACTGATGGGTTGTTGGGAGTGTTGGATGGATGGAGTGTTGATGAGTTGTTGGGAGTGTTGGATGGATGGAGTGTTGATGGGTTGCTGGGAGTGTTGGATGGATGGAATACTGATGGGTTGTTGGGAGTGTTGATGGGTTGCTGGGAGTGTTGGATGGATGGAATACTGATGGGTTGTTGGGAGTGTTGATGGTTTGTTGGGAGTGTTGGATGGATGGGGTGTTGATGGGTTGTTAGGGGTGTTGATGGGTTGTTGGGAGTGTTGGATGGATGGGGTGTTGATGGGTTGTTGGGAGTGTTGGATGGATGGGGTGTTGATGGGTTGTTGGGAGTGTTGATGGGTTGTTGGGATTGTTGGATGGATGGGGTGTTGATGGTTTGTTGGGAGTGTTGATGGGTTGTTGGGAGAGTTGGATGGATGGAGTGTTGATGGGTTGTTGGGAGTGTTGGATAGATGGGGTGTTGATGGGTTGTTGGGAGTGTTGGATAGATGGGGTGTTGATGGGTTGTTGGGATTGTTGGATGGATGGGGTGTTGATGGGTTGTTGGGAGTGTTGGATGGATGGGGTGTTGATGGGTTGTTGGGAGTGTTGGATGGATGGGGTGTTGATGGGTTGTTAGTGATGTTGGGTGGACGCGGTGTGGATAGTTTATTCTTAGTGTAATAGTGTTGCCGTCTGTGGTTTAGGAAGTAGCGGTGCTCCATACAAGAAGTTCAGCAGCATCGGCTATGGGATTCCCCCCCCCGACTTTTGTATTGGGACAGGGGTCTTCAAACTACGGCCCTCCAGTTGTTCAGGAACTACAATTCCCATCATGCCTAGTCATGTCTGTGAATGTCGGAGTCTTACAATGCCTCATGGGATGTGTAGTTCCACAACAGCTGGAGGGCCGTAGTTTGAGGATCCCTGTATTGGGACAACAACCCCTTTGGTGACCTTTCTTCTTCTTTTTCAGATTCAGAGACCCGCGCTCTCAGCGCATATTTGGAGCCCAGGTTGCTCTACAAATTTGTGTACGGCCAGGATCTTACAAGATGGGCCCCCCTTCCTCAGGGCCCTCAGAACTCCTGGATCCCAGAATTCCCAGCTCTGAAGTGGAATGGATCACAAAGGAAAAGGGGGCCACCATTCTGAGGGGTCTTCTGGTGCGAGTTGAATGAACTTTGAACTTCTGTTCCGCTAACAGCACAGGAGGACAGCGGACACAAAATCTGTGCCACATTGGGGGAGTCTGTTACACATCCTCAGTGACCCCACTGCTCCTCCCCCTTCTTGTTCTCTCTACTCCTCCCTCTTCCTGCCCTCTCTGCCCCTCCCCCTTCCTGCCCTTTCTGCTCCTCCCCCTTCCAGCCTTCTCTTCTATCCTTTTTTTGCCCTTCTTATCCTCTCCCTTACTGACCCCCTGCTACTCCCCCTTTCTTCTCAGCTCCACCCATTTTCTGCCCCTCCCCTCTTTCCCCTTACTGCTCCTCCCCACCCCCCTCAGTCACCCACCCCCCCATATTTCCATTTGTTTCCAGATTGTTTACATCCCCCTTTAATTTATTGACAGAATGAAGCTTCTGGCGGGTGGCTTGCAATGTGAACGGGGACCCCTGTGTCTCCAATATTCCGGGCTCCGCCCTCAGCAGGCTCCGCCTTCCCCAGGCCCCGCCCTCCCCAGGCACCCTTATTTAAGCTGCTTTTCTCTTGATTTGTACATTGAGTTTATTTTTTTTAATACATAAAATCTTGTACAGAAGACGTTGGCTGTGATGAGTTTGTGGATGTGAAAGCTGTGGATGTGACTGAGCGGGAAGTGAGCAATCCTCTGCAGAATATAGAAGAGTTCTGTGTCTGCTGAACCCCCCTCCAATGAAGGGAAGACGAGTCCTGGCGGGGCGGGGCCTATTATTATACGTGTGAAGCTGTTCATGTGTATTCATCACCTACCCAATACCCAGCAAGAGGTTACATGGTCAGCCCCAGTACGGGTAAGGACACTTACCTGGTGTGAAAACATTCTGGACCCCCGTCTGCATGGGATTCCACAGACCGTGGGGGGGCATTTCTGATTGTTCCTGATTTTTGTAAACTCCTACTCCTCCTACCCCAATGCACTTAAGATCTGTTCTGGTATTCTGGAGCCCCCATGCCCCCGAGATCTGCTCCTGATCTCCCCCCAGTTCTGGTATTCTGAAGCCCTCCGGATCTGTTCCTGACCTCCCCCCAGTTCTGGTATTCTGGAGCCCTCAGGATCTGTTCCTGACCTCCCCCCAGTTCTGGTATTCTGGAGCCCTCAGGATCTGCTCCTGACCTCCCCCCAGTTCTGGTATTCTGGAGCCCTCAGGATCTGTTCCTGACCTCCCCCCAGTTCTGGGATTCTGGAGCCCTCAGGATCTGCTCCTGACCTCCCCCAGTTCTGGTATTCTAGAGCCCCTATGCCCTCAAGATCTGCTCCTGGTCTCCCCCCAGTTCTGGTATTTTGGAGCCCCTATGCCCTCAAGATCTGCTCCTGATCTCCCCCCAGTTCTGGTATTCTGGAGTCCTCAGGATCTGTTCCTGACCTCCCCCAGTTCTGGTATTCTGGAGCCCTCAGGATCTGTTCCTGACCTCCCCCCAGTTCTGGTATTCTGGAGCCCTCAGGATCTGTTCCTGACCTCCCCCCAGTTCTGGTATTCTGGAGCCCTCAGGATCTGCTCCTGACCTCCCCCCAGTTCTGGTATTCTGGAGCCCTCAGGATCTGTTCCTGACCTCCCCCCAGTTCTGGGATTCTGGAGCCCTCAGGATCTGCTCCTGACCTCCCCCAGTTCTGGTATTCTAGAGCCCCTATGCCCTCAAGATCTGCTCCTGGTCTCCCCCCAGTTCTGGTATTCTGGAGTCCTCAGGATCTGTTCCTGACCTCCCCCCTTGTTCTGGTATTCTGGAGCCCCCATGCCTTCGAGATCTGCTCCTGACCTCCCCCCATTTCTGGTATTCTGGATCCCCCCATGCCCTCGGGATCTGCTCCTGATCATCTCCCTCCAGTTCTGGTATTCTGGAGCCCCCATGCCCCCAGGATCTGCTCCTGACCTCCCGCCAGTTCTGGTATTCTGGAGCCCCCATACCCTCAGGATCTGCTCCTGACCTCCCGCCAGTTCTGGTATTCTGGAGCCCCCATACCCTCGGGATCTGCTCCTGATCATCTCCCCCCAGTTCTGGTATTCTGGAGCCCCCATGCCCTCAAGATCTGCTCCTGATCTCTCCCCAGTTCTGTTATTCTGGAGCCCCCATACCCTCGGGATCTGCTCCTGATCATCTCCCCCCAGTTCTGGTATTCTGGAGCCCCCATGCCCTCAGGATCTGCTCCTGACCTCCCCCAGTCCCAGTGATCTAGAGCCAAAAAAAAGAAAAGGAAAAAGTGCTTCTATGTGTAGCATTTATTGAAGCAATCTAAACTGGCAACTCACATAAAATAAATGGTAATCAGGCTCCTCCAGACATCCGCTGTCCGCACATTCCCGGACTCTGGAACCACCGTAGTGTCAGGAGAGCGAGGCCAGCCAGTCACTATACTTCCATGGTGGAGATCAGGGCAGCCATCAGAAATTTTGGGGCCCCTTACACAGCTTTAGGGTTGGGCCCCTCTGGGCCTGACCACCAACATTCCAAAGGGCCCACCCTCTGGCCATCCCACTGAATCGCCTACTGGCCATCCCACCAAGTCCTTCAGTGCCCCCACTTCTATTTTCTTATAACTTAATAAATTCAAATGAATCCAATCCATCAAAGAGACATCCCCATATATTCAGCAAAGGGACATCCCAATCCAAAAAAGAGACGCCCTCATATATTCAGCAAAGAGACATCCCAATCAAGTAAAGAGATGGCCTCATAAATTTAGCCAAGAGATATCCCAATCCAGCAAAGAGACGGCCACATTCAGCAAATAAAAATCCCAATCCAGTAAAGAGACAACCTCATATATTCAGCTAAGAGATATCCCAATCCAGCAAAGAGACAGCCTCCTATTTTCAGCAAAGAGACAGCCCTTCAGCTGCATCGACTTACTCTGCAGCCGCTATGTTTCAGCAATTGCTAGTTACTACAGCTGCAACTACTCGGTCTCCTTGGTTGGGGCCTGGGCAGCTGGGCCCCTTGGAACGCCTGGGCCCCTTACATGTGTATGGGCTGTCCCCCCCTGATGGCTGCCCTGGTGGAGATGGAGAAGCAGCCAATAGAGCGGTGCTGTTGGAATGCTGCGGTAGCGGAATGACGTCACAGCGGTAGAATGCGCAGTACCGAATGGGGGCATGCATGGTCCTTTCTCACGCTAACCATCTTCTCCTCTTATATGGCGGACTTTTAATGAACATTTGAATATTTTTTGTGTGCTTCTGGTGGTTCACCCTGGGGAGCCTGTGTTACCTTTTATTCCAGTGATCTGGAGCCCCTAAACCCTCAGGATATACTTCCAATTATTCTCCCCCCCCCCCCCCCCCCCGTCCTCAGGACCTCCTCCTGCCCTCTCCCCAGTTCTGATGTTCCAGACCCTTCTCGGGATCTGCTCCTGATCTCCCCCCAGTTCTGGTAATCTGGAGCCCCCCATGCCCTTGGGATCTGCTCCTAGTCTCCCCCCCATTCTTGAGATCCAGAACCCCTCTGCTTTCAGGATCTGCTCCTGACCTCTCCTCAGTTCCAATAAGCAGGAGCCCCGGGCCCTTGGGATCTGCTCCCAAAATTTTGGTGATCTGGAGTCGCCCCCCCCCCCCCCCACGGAATCTGCTTCGGACCTCCTCTTAGTTCTGGTAATCCAGAGCCTCAGGCCCTTGGGATCCACTCCCCACCTGCTCCTAGTTCTGGATGATCCAGAGCTCCCTGTGCCTTTGGAATCTGCCCTCACCTTCTTTCTGGTGATCTGGAGTCGCCCATACCCTGTACTGTCAGGTGAGTGGGTGGTGGGGTCATGACCTGGAGGTCACACAGCCCAGCGCTATCAGGTATGGGGGGGTCATGACCTGGAGAACACATAGCCTAGTGCTATCCGGGGGGGGTCATGACCTGAAGGTCACACAGCCCAGTGCTTCGGGGGGGGGGGTGGTTATGACATAGAGGTCGCACAGCCCAGTGCTATCGGGGGGGGGGGGGGGGTTATGACCTGGAGGTCGCACAGCCCAGCGCTGTCAGGTATGGGGGTCATGACCTGGAGGTCGCACAGCCCAGCACTGTCAGGTATGGGGGGGTCATGACCTAGAGGTCACACAGCCCAGCACTGTCAGGTATGGGGGGGTCATGACCTAGAGGTCACACAGCCCAGCGCTGTCAGGTATGGGGGGGTCATGACCAGGAGGTCGCACAGCCCAGTGCTATCCGGGGGGGGGGGGGGTCATGACCTGGAGAACACACAGACCAGCGGCTGTCAGGTATGGGGGGGTCATGACCTGGAGGTCACACAGCTGAAATGACAGAACAATGGAGAGGCCACCATGCTGGGCAGGATGGACTACAACCCCAGCCAGGTTTTTCCCTGCTATCTGGAGCATCATTGGAGGGATTTCCCCTCACGTCCTGTCCCGGTGACAACAGTCAGGGCAGCGCAGGCAGAGACTGTGAATGGCGGTTGCTGTGTTTTGTACCAGCAGACTGTCCGGCAATCTTTTGTGGTCCATGTGATGTGGCCCCCCAGCATGGGAGCGGAGGGGCCCGGCGTCATGTCCTGGCTGTTCTCCGTCTCTCCTCCCCACCTGGTGGGTGTCTCTGCTGCTCTCTTCCTTCCTGGGGAAGTCAGTCTCTTCCTCCTCTGCAGGTTGTGTCGTCTCTGCTGGAGGAGCCATGACCGTTACGCTGGACTTTGAGGAATGTCTGACCGACTCCCCCCATACCAGGTAAGACCATGGTGGGGTCCCGGGACCTCCGCCCCAACCCCCCCCCCCCCAACTCTGCTCCCCTGCCAGGGGTGGAGTCCCTCCAACTGGCACTGTGCGCAGGATACTGATGGAGGATTTACATGACGAGACTTTTCTCAGCTGGGGCCCCTGGCTGTCTGGAAACCCCGGTGCAAGATTCTGGGGCCACACCAGCATGGCTGGGAGATGACGCATGAAAGGTGCGATATTCTGCACTGTGGGATGTAATGTGTGGGGAGGAGTTACAGCAATCCTCAGAAGTAATGCTCTGCATGAGTATTGGTGCAATGTAATGCACCAGTATCATAGATGCAATGTTCTGCAGTGAGCTCAGTGACGTCAGGATGCAATGTTCTGCAGTGAGCTCAGTGACGTCAGGATGCAATGTTCTGCAGTGAGCTCAGTGACGTCAGGATGCAATGTTCTGCAGTGAGCTCAGTGACGTCAGGATGCAATGTCCTGCAGTGAGCCCAGTGACGTCAGGATGCAGGGAGCTCAGTGACGTCGGGATGCAATGTTCTGCAGTGAGCTTAGTGACGTCAGGATGCAATGTTCTGCAGTGAGCTCAGTGACGTCAGAATGCAGGGAGCTCAGTGACGTCGGGATGCAATGTTCTGCAGTGAGCCCACTGACCTCAGGATGCAATGTTCTGCAGTGAGCCCACTGACCTCAGGATGCAATGTTCTGCAGTGAGCTCAGTGACCTCAGGATGCAATGTTCTGCAGCGAGACCAGTGACCTCAGGATGCAATGTTCTGCAGTGATCCACTGACCACAGGATGCAATGTTCTGCACTGAGCCCGGTGACCTCAGGATGCAATGATCTGCAGTGAGCCCAGTGACGGGATGCAATGTTCTGCAGTGAGCCCACTGACCTCAGGATGCAATGTTCTGCAGTGAGCCCAGTGACCTCAGGATGCAATGATCTGCAGTGAGCCCAGTGACGTTGGGATGCAATGTTCTGCAGTGAGCCCAGTGACCTCAGGATGCAATGTTCTGCAGGGAGCTCAGTGACGTCAGGATGCAATGTTCTGCAGTGAGACCACTGACCTCAGGATGCAATGTTCTGCACTGAGCCCGGTGACCTCAGGATGCAATGTTCTGCAGTGAGCCCAGTGACCTCAGGATGCAATGTTCTGCAGTGAGCTTAGTGACGTCAGGATGCAATGTTCTGCAGTGAGCTCAGTGACGTCAGGATGCAATGTTCTGCACTGAGACCACTGACCTCAAGATGCAATGTTCTGCAGTGAGCCCACTGACCTCAGGATGCAATGTTCTGCAGTGAGCCCAGTGACCTCAGGATGCAATGATCTGCAGTGAGCCCAGTGACGTTGGGATGCAATGTTCTGCAGGGAGCTCAGTGACGTCAGGATGCAATGTTCTGCAGTGAGACCACTGACCTCAGGATGCAATGTTCTGCACTGAGCCCGGTAACCTCAGGATGCAATGTTCTGCAGTGAGCCCAGTGACCTCAGGATGCAATGATCTGCAGTGAGCCCAGTGATGTTGGGATGCAATGTTCTGCAGTGAGCCCACTGACCTCAGGATGCAATGATCTGCAGTGAGCCCAGTGACGTTGGGATGCAATGATCTGCAGTGAGCCCAGTGATGTTGGGATGCAATGTTCTGCAGTGAGCCCAGTGACCTCAGGATGCAATGTTCTGCAGTGACCTCAGGATGCAATGTTCTGCAGCATCTGGCTCTATCTCTGATCATACAGGGATGTAATGTTCTGCAGGGGGCGGGGTCACATCTAGAATTGGGGACAGTGGGGGGTCCCCTCACTCCATGTCCTGTGAAGGTGAATGGAGCCCCGGCTGCGGAGAGTGGTGGGGGAGGGGGGAGGGGTGTAGAAGGTCATAGAGATGTGATGAGAAGGAAAATCAATACCTGATCACTGATCAATACATTTCCAACCCGCTGCTGTGTGTCTGAAATCTATCAATTACCCATCCATCCCTCCATCCATCCCTCCAGTGTCAGGCTGTGGGAAGTGTCTGGCAGGTGGAGGGTTAATGCTCCCTATCTAGGTGTAGATCCCCCCTCCCCCCCCAGTCCTCGTTGTGTCACTGCGGCAGGAAGTGAGATGGTGACAGGAAACCGCCAGCATTGCTCAGTGTGTGTTCATCACCGTGTGCTGCCTGCACCGTCCTCCCCCAGCTCAGAGCCCCCCCCCCCCCGCGACATACCTCTGGGTGTAATGGGATCTATGGGGCCCCCGGGACACCCCTCTGATTGGGTGTAATGGGGCCCCCGGGATATACCTCTGATTGGGTGTAATGGGATCCATGGGGCCCCCGGGACACCCCTCTGATTGGGTGTAATGGGGCCCCCGGGATATACCTCTGATTGGGTGTAATGGGATCCATGGGGCTCCCGGGATATATCTCTGATTGGGTGTAATGGGATCCATGGGGCTCCCGGTATATATCTCTGATTGGGTGTAATGGGATCCATGGGGCCCCCGGGACAAATCTCTGATTGGGTGTAATGGGATCCATGGGCCCCCGGGGATATATCTCTGATTGGGTGTAATGGGATCCATGGGCCCCCGGGAAACACCTCTGATTGGGTGTAATGGGATCCATGGGGCCCCTGGGATATATCTCTGATTGGGTGTAATGGGATCCATGGGGCCCCTGGGATATATCTCTGATTGGGTGTAATGGGATCCATGGGGCCCCCGGGGGACATAACTCTGATTGGATGTAATGGGATCCATGGGGTCCCCCGGACCCACCTCTGCTTGGGTGTAATGGGATCCATGGGGCCCACGGGAAACACCTCTGATTGGGTGTAATGGGATCTATGGGGCCCACGGGAAACACCTCTGATTGGGTGTAATGGGATCCATGGGACACGCCTCTGATTTCCTAGGAAATGAATCTATAATCTAGTCAGTCATTGGGAGGAGAAGAACTACTACAACCAGCATCTAACATTACCCATCAGTATATAGATGTACACCAGTATAGAAGTAATACAAGCTTTCTATAAGAGATCCCTCCAGATGAGTGTTGCTGGGCCCCCTGAGGACGATGGAGATCTTGGTGTCAGAGATCTGAAGACTGGATCATTGCTGGTGAGAAGATCCTTCATCTGTTGTCCAGCCAGCCTGGAACGGAGCTTCTCACCAGCAGGAACTGTGGTGTGGTCCTGGATCTCAGAGTCCGCCTATTTACTCTGCACTTTGGTCCCCGCCACCCCTAATCGTTTCTGATCGCCCGTGTGACTGGACCGCTAATCCTGTGATCCTGACGTGGCCCCCAGAAGCCTAACCTGGCTCTAGCCTATGCTGGCTACTGAGCCCTAAGCAGGATAGGACCTCAGACCGGAAGGGGCGGGGTTACCGAGAATAACAGGAGCTGTATATAAACTATATTCTAATAATGGGGTTCACCTACTAATATACAGGAAGGTGACCACTCCCCACATCCAGGAGCGGAGACCCCGCTATCTATCACTGTGAGGTAATAACAAGGAGGGGGAGGAGATACTCTGTCACAAGGGTTTAGGTACACACTCAGCAGCTAAACTATTCGATCACAGGAATACCTACAGTCCCTTCTGGCTCGGGGTTTAGTGGCATAGATAGGACGTGGCTGAGACCTCTCTCTCTTCATTTCCTCCTTCTGGGGTTTCAATTCCATCAACCCAGGGACAGGAAGAGCATACATAATACATTTACAAACAGTAGAGGGCAGCAGATCCCTGTAACGCTCCTGCGTTTCTTATATGGTGTGGATTTTCAGCTGCAGAAATAGTTCCACTTCAGTAGTCATGTAAGAGATATGCTGAGATACCATTCCCAACCTCAATGACTCATCATGTGTGGAAGGTCTCATTTCAGCCAGTAAATACACACAATTAGCAAGCTGGTTCCTAGAATGACTTTATGTATGTGGTAACACAATGATGAAGGTTGAGGGATAGGTTGAGTGGAGGTGGTAGGTGATAGACACTTGAAGGTGAGACAGTAGCAGATGGATGCAGGAAGGTTTAGCAATGTTGTATGATAGCAGATGATAGAATAGCAGGTGGACATACAAAAGAGATCAACCCAGTGCAGGAATAAGTAGCAGTAGTCTCAAGAGCTAGCAATCTAGTTATGCAGATGTGATAAACAGTCTTTACTATGCAGAGCTAGATAGTGTAAGCTTAGTATAAGTTTATAGAGAATTCCCCTGCGGGGTACTTAGCACTATTAGCGATACAGCCGAAGGGTGGTTCAGGAGAGGCGGATGATCCAGTAGCGGGATACAGGGATCAGCAGCAGCGAGGTTCCGTCAGCGAAGTAAGCTTGCAAGCATGGAAGCTTCAAGCAAGGTTAGCATCCAGGTAAGGGTGTTTGAACGAACACATGTGAGTGAGAACCGGCGCTTTAAATAGCCATCTAGTCCGGCGCTGGGTGATGACAGCTCCAGTCTTAAAGGTGTATGCGCACCTTTCCAAAAGTAAATGGTGGGGCGCATACACTTGTGGAAAGTGTAATTTAGGGTACCAAAGGTACCGGAACATTACAATACCCCCCCCTTAAGGCCTGCTCCTGAAGGCCTCTGGAGCTGGTTTGTCTGGGTATCTCGCATGAAAATTGCGGATTAATCTAGGGGCATGTATTTCAGAGGTGTTTAGCCAGGTGTCGTCTTGGGGCCCATAGTTCTTCCATCTAACCAAGTACTGAAGTCTTCTTCTGTAGATACGAGAATCCAGAATCTCTTTTATCTCGTATTCTTCTCCACCTTCAACTTGTACAGGAGGGGGAGGTGGAATATTAGGCCTTATTCCTTGGTCCGGAACATGGGGTTTTAGTAGCGACACATGGAAAATGGGATGGATTTTTAGGTCCATTGGCAATGTAAGCTGCACTGCAGCTTTTCCAATAAGTTTCTTGATTGGGAAAGGTCCCAAGAACAGAGGTCCAAGCTTTTTGCTAGGGATCTTCAGTCTCAAGTTTTTTGTTGAGAGCCAAACGAGGTCCCCGATAGTGTACTGTGGAGAAGGTCTTCTACGAAGATCATAGTACTTCTTTTGTTGACTGTGAGCGTGTGCAATGGTAGTATTTAGTAAACCCAGAGAATCCTTTATTTGGGTAAGATAGTCTGAGGCTACTGGGTTATTTGAAGGAAGGATGCGTGGAGGGAGAATAGAGGGATGGAACCCATAGTTCAAGTAGAACGGACTCTGCTTGGTTGTACTGTGAGTTGCGTTGTTGTAGGCAAATTCTGCCAGGGGGAGAAGATCCAACCAATCATCCCGTTGGTAAGAAGTGTAACAACGTAAATACTGCTCGATGCATTGGTTGACTCTTTCAGTCTGTCCGTTGGTCTGCGGATGGTAAGGAGAAGTGAGCTTCCGCTCAATCCGTAGTATGTGACATAGTTCTTGCCAGAATTTAGAAATAAATTGGGATCCACGGTCAGACAGAAGAGTTTTTGGGATACCATGTAATCTGAAGACATGTTTCATCAGGAGTTCTGCCGTTTGTTTGGACGAAGGTAGTCTGCGAATAGCAATGAAATGTGCCATTATTGTCAGATGGTCCACTGACACCAAGATGGTATTAAATCCTTTGGAAGGGGGCAATTCTACGATGAAGTCCAATGACAGAACCTCCCATGGAGTTTGGGGTATTGGTAGACTGCATAGTAGACCGGATGGTCTCGTAGTGTCAATTTTGGACCTGGCACAGACATTGCATGAAGAGACGAATTTTTGTATAGATGTTTTCATGTCAGGCCACCAGAATTGTCTGGTAATCAGATTAAGAGTCTTTGTCATACCCATATGTCCTGCCATAGGCACATCATGCGATAATTCCAAGATCTTGGTGCGTAGGGTAGGTGGTATGTAAAGTTTGTCGTTGTAGTAGAGGAAGCCTTCTGCATCAGTATTTAGTTGTGGTGGGGGTGAATCCAACCTTATACCATGCAGAACCTCTTCCTTCAAGGAACGGACAACTCCAATAATGCGTTTGTGAGGTATTATAGGAACGGAAGGAATTTCAAAGTAGTTTTCTTCAGTTAGTCGTGATAGTGCATCCGCCTTTTTGTTCTTATCTGCAGGTGTGTAGGTCACTAGGAAGTTAAACCTTAGAAAGAATAGTGACCATCGTACCTGTCGATGCGAGAGAGTTTTGCTAGTCTGAAGATATTGGAGGTTTTTATGGTCCGTGTATATAATTATTGGTAGTTGGGTGCCTTCGAGTAAATGTCGCCAATTCTCCAGAGCCAATTTTATAGCAAGCAGTTCCTTCTCACCCACGGGGTAATTTATCTCTGGACTGCTCAGGGATTTAGAAAAAAAGGCGACTGGATGAAGTGGTGAAGTGTGGGTAGGTCGTTGGGAGAGTATTGCTCCTACTGCCATGTTTGACGCATCTACCTCCAGAATGTATTGGAGGGATGGGTCTGGATGGCGTAATATGGGAGCGGAAGTAAACCTTGTCTTTAACAGGTGAAAAGCCTTATTTGCTTCTTCTGACCATTTAAATGGTATTTTTATGCTAGTGAGCTGTGTGAGGGGTCTCACAATAGCAGAAAAGTTTTTTATGAACTTCCTGTAGAAATTGGAAAATCCCAGGAATCGCTGTAGCGCCTTGCGTGTAGTTGGTGTAGGCCAATCCTGAATGCAGGATATTTTACTCATGTCCATCTCGATTCCTGTTTTGGATATGATGTAGCCTAGAAAGAGTACCTCGTCTTTATGGAACAAGCATTTCTTCAGCTTCACATAAAGATTATGTGCAAGCAATCTCGATAATACAAGTCTTACATGTCTTATGTGTTCAGACAGGGATCGTGAATATATAAGTATATCGTCCAGATATACCACAACACAGACATCTAGTAAGTCTTTAAAAATATCGTTTATAAATCGTTGGAAAACTGCAGGGGCATTGCATAGGCCGAATGGCATCACAAGATATTCGAACAATCCGTATCTAGTTCTGAATGCAGTCTTCCACTCGTGTCCATCACGGATTCGAATGAGATTGTATGCTCCTTTCAGGTCTAATTTTGAAAAATAGGTAGCTCCACGCACCTGCTCAATGAGCTCAGGGATAAGCGGTAGAGGATAGCGATCTTTTATTGTGATAGCATTCAATTTCCTGTAGTCGATGATAGGTCTGAGACTTGAATCTTTATTGCGAACAAAAAAGAGTCCTGCTGCTGTGGAAGAAGTGGAAGGTCTAATAAAACCTTTTTCCAAATTCTCATCCAAATAGGTTTTGAGATGGGCAAGTTCATCCTGTGAAAGAGGATAAACATGACCGAACGGCAATTTGCTATTTGGGAGTAGATCAATGCTACAATCATAGTCTCGATGAGGAGGTAATGCTTGAGCATTTTTCTCAAGAAAAACCTCAGAAAGATCCTGATAACATAGTGGTGCAATCTCATCTGTCACCACAGACAGAATCTTCCCGGAAAACGGGAGTTTACACGTTTCCTCGCAATAACAAGAAGGGAAGGTCAAGGACCGTTTCTTCCAATCTATGGTTGGTTGGTGTGTGTGCAACCAGGGAAGTCCCAACACAATGGGAAAGTGGGGTGATGGTATTAAATCGAAGGTAGAAGTCTCCCTATGAGACTCGTTAATAGTGACTAGAAGTGCTTGTGTCTGATCAGTGATCGGACCAGAGGATAACGGAACACCGGTAATAAGACTTACTGAGACAGGTTTGAGTTTAGAAATAATAGGAATTTTATTTAAAGCAGCAAAACATATATCCATATAATTTCCACAAGATCCTGTGTCAATCATGGCCTTAGTAGTAATCCTGTTCTGGTCCCACTGTAATGTCAAAAAAACAGAAATGTAGGGGTTAGTGAATGAAGTTGTCAATCCTCCTAGAGAGACATGTGAACACTCACCCTTCTTTTTGTTGACTAGGGGACAGACGTTTATCTTGTGATCCGGGGATGCACAGTACAAGCAGAGATTTTCATTTCGTCTTTTGGCTTTTTCCATAGTTGATAGCGGTGGGCGTATGGTTCCTATCTCCATAGGAACGGCCAGACTCCGAGAGGAAACGGATAATGGCATTCCCATCTTTTCAGCCTTTCTTTCTCGTAGTCTTCTATCTATGGTAATACTGAGTTGTATTAATGCATCCAGGGTTTTTGGCAGATCCGCTCGGGCGAGCTCGTCCTTAACGGCTTCTGATAGGCCAAGCCTAAATTGGGTTTTCAGAGATGCATCATTCCATTCTGAATCAAGGGTCCATCTCTTGAACTCTGCGACAAAGTCTTCTACAGGCCTCCTTCCTTGTTTCAAGGATCTTAACTGAAGATCAGCAGTACTCTGCCTATTGGGGTCATCATATAGGCTAGTGAGCTCTGCCAGGAACAAGGCATAGGAGTTGAGAAGCTGGTCGTTTTTCTCAAAAAGAGAATCTGCCCAGGCTCGAGGATCGCTTGATGGGTAAGAAATAATAGTACAAACCTTAATGTGATCAGTAAGGTAGGTACGAGGTTTTAGCAAAAAAAGTAACTCACATGCGTTTTTAAATTCGCGAAATTTTTTGCGATCGCCTGTAAATACCAAAGGGGGATTTATCTTGGGTTCAGGGGACTGAGCAGAGGTAAGTTGTGTCAGTCTAATTACCTGCTGCGACAGAGCCTGATTGTCTTCTTTTAATTCAGCAAGTGCGTGTATTAACGCAGATACTTGCTGTTTTAATTGTGTCACCTGAGTGGTTATTTCTGCTGAATCCATTTTTAGGTTCGTTCAATCTGTAACGCTCCTGCGTTTCTTATATGGTGTGGATTTTCAGCTGCAGAAATAGTTCCACGTCAGTAGTCATGTAAGAGATATGCTGAGATACCATTCCCAACCTCAATGACTCATCATGTGTGGAAGGTCTTATTTCAGCCAGTAAATACACACAATTAGCAAGCTGGTTCCTAGAGTGACTTTATGTATGTGGTAACACAATGATGAAGGTTGAGGGATAGGTTGAGTGGAGGTGATAGGTGATAGACACTTGAAGGTGAGACAGTAGCAGATGGATGCAGGAAGGTTTAGCAATGTTGTATGATAGCAGATGATAGAATAGCAGGTGGACATACAAAAGAGATCAACCCAGTGCAGAAAAGTAGCAGTAGTCTCAAGAGCTAGCAATCTAGTTATGCAGATGTGATAAACAGTCTTTACTATGCAGAGCTAGATAGTGTAAGCTTAGTATAAGTTTATAGAGAATTCCCCTGCGGGGTACTTAGCACTATTAGCGATACAGCCGAAGGGTGTTTCAGGAGAGGCGGATGATCCAGTAGCGGGATACAGGGATCAGCGCAGCGAGGTTCCGTCAGCGAAGTAAGCTTGCAAGCATGGAAGCTTCAAGCAAGGTTAGCATCCAGGTAAAGGTGTTTGAACGAACACATGTGAGTGAGAACCGGCGCTTTAAATAGCCATCTAGTCCGGCGCTGGGTGATGACAGCTCCAGTCTTAAAGGTGTATGCGCACCTTTCCAAAAGTAAATGGTGGGGCGCATACACTTGTGGAAAGTGTAATTTAGGGTACCAAAGGTACCGGAACATTACAATCCCTCCGCCTGCTCTTCTGTTCATACTTTTTTCTACAATTTCCAATCTTCTGGTGAAGCAGTTTTTGGGCGCCTTGGCGTAGTTCTGTTGCCCCCCCCTTCTCTTCATGGCTGTGGGACGCCCCCCCCCCCCCCATGATGTAGGAATGGGTGGTCTGTACTGTACCAGGTAAGGTAAGAGGAATTGTGACTTTCCTTATAATTCCATATCTGGGAGGACATGCCACCCTCCCGTCCCATCCCGTCCTTGGTTTCTTCTGCATTGCTTGCTACACTACTGAGGACGCAGAGAACGGGGGAGGGGTGTCCTCAAAAGGTTACCAGTGTCCAGTCACCTGGAGGCTCCACCCATAATGCATGTCATGTGCTGTCCTACATGATATGGAATGTACAGGTGAGTCACAATCTCCTGGGTGGAAATGGGGGGGGGGGTAGGGTTGTCAGAGGTTCCATTGGGCCTTGAAGATGGTTTCCTCTTCTCAAAGTGATTCTAAAGGAAGCCGGGACCTCCTCAGCGGAGCCGGGACTTCCACCAGTCTCTGACGTGTCTGTGACCCCCAATGGTGCCGGTGGGACTGGAGAAGAGGGAAATAAAGTCCTCAAATACACTTTATCCCATTTCGACCCCCTGAGCAATCCATCCATTGGGTTCAAATTCACCAAAAACCAGCAGAGGGGCTCGGTAACCAGCAGTTCCCAACCGGCCCAAAGCAAATGATGGCCAATCACAGCCAATCTTAACATGGGTCTTTATGGAGCTTGCTTTGTGCACTGGTCCAATCATTTGGTGGAGGGGGGATTATGGTGTGGGGGGAGGGGGGATTACGGTGTGGGGTTGTTTTTCAGGGGTTGGGATTGGCCCCTCAGTTCCAGTGAAGGGAACTCTTAAGGCGTCAGCATACCAAGACATTTTGGACAATTTCATGCTGCCAACTTTGTGGGAGGAGTTTGGGGATGGCCCCTTCTTGTTCCAACATGACTGCGCACCAGTGCACAAAGCAAGGTCCATAAAGACATGGATGAGCAGAGTTTGGGGTGGAGGAACTTGACTGTCCTGCACCTCAACTACAAAGGAAGTGCTATCCCCAAACTTTTCCACAAGGTTGGGTGCAAGACATTGTCCACCTTGAGAGTTCCATTCACTGGGGAAATCGCCCAGTACAAATACCCCCCAAATCACCCCCAGTACAAATACCCCCCAAATTACCCCCCCCCCCCAGTACAAATACCCCCAAAATCACCACCCCAGTACAAATACCCCCCAAATCACCCCCTCCCAGTACAAATACCCCCAAAATCACCACCCCAGTATGAATATTCCCAAAATCACCACCCCAGTACAAATACCCCCCAAATCACCCCTTTCTAGAAAGTAGACAGTCCGAGGTATTTAGTACGAGGAATGGGGAGTTTTTTGAAGTTGTAATTAATATTTTTTTACACTTTGCTGTTAGAATGAAGATCATTGTAATAACAAGGCTTTCAGCTGTCATCAATGAGTTCCATTGGTGACAGCTGTGCTCAGTAGTGATCTGTGATTGGCTACAGCTAATCACATGGTACAGGGTGCTGTGATTGGTCCAGGTACCGGGTAATAGCTGTGGGCCAATCACAGCATAAGGAAACACAGCTGTTATGAATGAATTCATTTGTAACAACTTTGTTGACATTGTGATGATGTGATTGCATAGCGATCCCCTGATTACTGGGATCCGGAATCTGCTGTGTTCAGTGGACACAGCAGTCATAAGGGGGGGGGCTGCGTGCCCCTAAACTGGAGTCGGTAAAATGATGTACATGTGCTTTATTTTGTCTGCACGTGGTGCCCAGCTGCAGTATATGTATTGCCCCTGGTTGGCATGGGCAGCGGCAGTCTTAGGGAATCCGCTCTTCCCTTTGCCGGGGGGGGAGGGGGACATCCTATCCTCTAGCAGGCTGACACTGAAAAGAGGCCTGGGTCTCTCCAATTGGCAGTCACACGATTTCCATGTGACGTCATCGTTGGGATCCCGCTATTGAGTTGCTGAAATATTTCTTTAGAAAACCGCCCTCCAAATGTTCCAAAGAACTCCATGGACGATGTGGTCTTCTAAAGAACTCCATGGACGATGTGGTCTTCTAAAGAACTCCATGGACGATGTGGTCTTCTAAAGAACTCCATGGACTATGTGGTCTTCTAAAGAACTCCATGGACTATGTGGTCTTCTAAAGAACTCCATGGACTATGTGGTCTTCTAAAGAACTCCATGGACTATGTGGTCTTCTAAAGAACTCCATGGACTATGTGGTCTTCTAAAGAACTCCATGGACGATGTGGTCTTCTAAAGAACTCCATGGACGATGTGGTCTTCTAAAGAACTCCATGGACGATGTGGTCTTCTAAAGAACTCCATGGACTCCGTGGTCTTCTAAAGAACTCCATGGACTCCGTGGTCTTCTACAGAACTCCATGGACTATGTGGTCTTCTAAAGAACTCCATGGACTATGTGGTCATCTAAAGAACTCCATGGACTCCGTGGTCTTCTAATGTTATTACATTTTGACAAGCCGGGAGTTTGCTTCCCCCCTCCTCTGGAGGCCTGAGGCTGCCTGTAGACAATGTAGCTATTCTTTGAGGTCAGAGAGCCTGAAACAATGTTCTTGAGGAGCCGGCTGTGGGACTTCTCCATAAGGGTCTGAAGAAGGTCTCCTTCACTGGACTGTGTCCAGAGGAAGCCGGAAGGTGGGCAGCCGTCCTGGGGACTTGTGAATATTGTCTGTAAATTGTGATCCCTGGTGACAGTGTGCTTTTGGGATGTATGTACCAGAGGTAGCTGTGGACTGAGATGGCTCTCAGGGTACGGTCCATCCCCCGTCTCCCCAGAAGAACCCTAGAGAGAAGAGTGTCCTCTAATTACTGTGGAAATGTTTTGGAGGATCCAATGCCCTGACCCCTCTCCTGTTTAAAGTTCTTCAAGCAATACATTTCAAAAGACATCCCCTAGACCAGTGATGGTGAACCTTGGCACCCCAGATGTTTTGGAACTACATTTCCCATGATGCTCACCTACACTGCAGAGTGCATAAGCATCATGGGAAATGTAGTTGCAAAACATCTGGGGTGGCAGGGTTCGCCATCCCTGCCCTAGACCGTCGGTGCTCAACCTGTGGCCTTCCAGCTGTAGTGAAACTACAAGTCCCATGAGGCACTGCAAGGCTGACAGTTACAAGCATGTCTCCCAAAGGCAGGGGCAGGATGAGACTTGGTAGTAGTTCTGCAAGAGTTGGAGGGCCACAGGTTTAGCACCCTTGCCCTAGACCTAGGGGGGGGAGTTATGGGAGCCGGAGTGTAAGGACTGGCGTTTGTGATGGTGGGTGGCCTCTGCACTTTTAGGGAAGAACCAGCTCCTACCAGGGGCCCCGGGGGTTAGAGCTACACAAGGAAAACCTCTTCATTCTCAGAGCCGACTGACTCTGGTAAAGTGGCTCCTCCCGATGGATACCCAAAATGGGACTCAAAACATGAAAACACAAAGAAGCACCAAACCAGATGATGGAAGAGTCCAACAAATGATTCATAATATGACCTCATAAAACAGCCAATGCACTTCGTGGGACAACATGCTTTCCTTCAGTAGGGCATAAATGGACTCGGTGAAAGGAGTTCCCATCCCAGTGTGTATTACATAGCTTGTTGTGCTGCCCCTGTTTTTATTGGGAGACTCCTTCCCATCGACACCCCACAAGCAAACAAGCGAGACGTAATATGGATTTGTCTATTCAAGCCCTGATAACTATTGCAGGCCCTGATGAAGAGACGAGGGGATGCATTGGCCGTTCTATGGGGTCATGGTATGAATCATAAACGCTACTTGGAATCTTTCACCATTTAGTTTGGTGCTCCTTCGTGTTTTCTGTCTTCCTATTGGAGAGATTTTTCCTCACTTCCTGTCCATGAGACAACAGGAAGTAAGAAGAAATCTCTACAAGTTAGGTGGAAATCTCACCTGGAACAGCTGTTCCTATTGGGAAAATGACTTGGCAGTAAAGACCCTGCAGAGGTTCTGGGCATATCTAAATGTTGAATCTCCTAAACTGGAGCCATGGCCAGAATTATAAAAACCTTCTGGCTCAATATGATTACTTTCCTACCGAGTCGCCTCTGTCCAGAACAACTTTCCTACCGCGTCGCCTCTGTCCAGAACAACTTTCCTACCGAGTCGCCTCTGTCCAGAACAACTTTCCTACCGAGTCGCCTCTGTCCAGAACAACTTTCCTACCGAGTCGCCTCTGTCCAGAACAACTTTCCTACCGAGTCGCCTCTGTTCAGAACAACTTTCCTACCGAGTCGCCTCGCCTCTGAACATCTCCAGTCTTCTTCTGTCCTGACCGAATTCTTCCATTCCCTGGATGCACTATCTGGGGATTCTCCTGAATTCCACAGCTGCTTTCCTATCATTCATGGCCTCCATTTTCTTCTCAGCAGAGATCTTTGCTTTATCATGAAACATTCAGCTCTGGAACCCCAATATCTTTTAGTGAAAAGTGAAGTTCTGGCCTTCCCGTCACTCTGGCACATTTGTACGGTTCCTCCTCACTAAACTTCAGCTTCAAGAAAACAATTCTATTACTAATTTTCCCTTTTCACTAATTGTTTCCTGTTTGGCATTCCTTCCAGCTATGAGCTGCAATATAATGAGTGTTGTGTGACAGAGAACTGAGCGCAGACCGCACTGCCGGCCAAAACTTCTACATGAGAGGATGTGAGTCTCCCCTACTTCCCTTCATTGCTGCACAAGGGAGAAGAACACTGATGGTGAATGAAACACGAAAAACCACGAGGACAGCAAAAACTCCCCTCACCTTCCCCAATAAACACCCAAAATACCCTTCAAGAACCTCCTCCTGGTGTATCTGGTTCCTTAGTCACTGATATTTCAGAGTATCTGTCAATGATATTCAGAGTATCTGGTTCATTCCGGAGTCACTGATATTCCAGAGTAGGTTCCTCTGTGGTTTAACTGTTTCCGGAGTCATTGATATTCCAGAATAGGTACCTCTGTGGTGTATCTGATTCCTGAGTCACTGATATTCTGGAGTAAGTTCCTCCCGGGGTGTATCTTATTCCTGAGTCACTGACATTCTGGAGTAGGTTCCTGTGTGGTGTATCCGGTTCCTGAGTCACTGATTTTCCAGAGTAGGTTCCTCTGTGGTGTATCTGGTTCCGGAGTCACTGATATTCCAGAGTTGGTTCCTCTGTGGTGTATCTGGTTCCGGAGTCACGGATATTCCAGAGTAGGTTCCTCTGTGGTGTATCCGGTTCCTGAGTCATGGATATTCCAGAGTAGGTTCCTCTGTGGTGTATCCGGTTTCTGAGTCCCTGATATTCCAGAGTAGGTTCCTCTGTGGTGTATCTGGTTCCGGAGTCACTGATATTCTGCAGTAGGTTCCTCTGTCCTTGATATTCAGAGTATCTGGTTCATTCTGGAGTCACTGATATTCCAGAGTAGGTTCCTCTGTGGTGTATCTGGTTCTGGAGTCACTGATATTCTGCAGTAGGTTCCTCTGTCCTTGATATTCAGAGTATCTGGTTCATTCTGGAGTCACTGATATCCAAAGTAGGTTCCTCTGTGGTGTATCCGGTTCCTGAGTCACGGATATTCCAGAGTAGGTTCCTGTTAGCTCAAATCTCGTCAGGAGGCAATTACCAGATGATATACAGCCCTTCAGTTGCTAACCCCCCTGTATAGTGAATTCTCTCTCTTCCGGCCAGGAGATGCGAGGACACAGAGCACTTAAGCAAAGCGTAGACACATCTAATTTATTTCAAGTTTCGCTCATATTTAAGGGAAGTTTTGAGCGGCAAAAACTGCTTTAAACTGGTTACAATTCATGGGTCAATTTAACAATAGAACATATCTCACAGAAAACAATACATGAAAAGGTCCTTGTGTTCCCTATACATCTGTGTCAATATGAGGTGTCTTGTGTCTGAAATTGTGTTTTGTGGGAGAGCCGCTCCGTCTGTGTTCAGCTGTATGATGTGTTAATGTAAGCAATTGTCAATTGTGTTTAGGTGGTGTCAGTAATCTCTATGCGAAGCCTTAACTTGTTAAGTTTCCAAATGAATGAATGAAAAGGTGTTTAACATGTCAACACCTATCAATGTCTTGTCGTCTATATGCAAAATATCCAACTGCCAAGGGACCAGGGTGTATGAATGAGGTGTGTCAAATGACTAGTTAATGTCATTTGCAAGAGCCCACATTCCATCGTAGAATGGGCATGAGCTGAAATGTATTATGAAAATATAATATTTCAGTAAGGCACGTTGATACACTCTTTCAGTTCCTCTGTGGTGTGTCCGGTTCCTGAGTCACTGATATTCCAGAGTAGGTTCCTCTGTGGTGTATCTGGTTCCGGAGTCACTGATATTCTGCAGTAGGTTCCTCTGTCCTTGATATTCAGAGTATCTGGTTCATTCTGGAGTCACCGATATTCCAGAGTAGGTTCCTCTGTGTTGTATCTGGTTCCAGAATCACGGATATTCCAGAGTAGGTTCCTCTGTGTTGTATCTGGTTCCAGAATCACTGGTATTCCAGAGTAGGTTCCTCTGTGTTGTATCTGGTTCCAGAATCACGGGTATTCCAGAGTACGTTCCTCTGTGGTGTATCCGGTTCCTGAGTCACGGATATTCCAGAGTAGGTTCCTCTGTGTTGTATCTGGTTCCAGAATCACGGATATTCCAGAGTAGGTTCCTCTGTCCTTGATATTCAGAGTATCTGGTTCATTCTGGAGTCACTGATATTCCAGAGTAGGTTCCTCTGTGTTGTATCTGGTTCCAGAATCACGGATATTCCAGAGTAGGTTCCTCTGTGTTGTATCTGGTTCCAGAATCACTGGTATTCCAGAGTAGGTTCCTCTGTGTTGTATCTGGTTCCAGAATCACGGGTATTCCAGAGTACGTTCCTCTGTGGTGTATCCGGTTCCTGAGTCACGGATATTCCAGAGTAGGTTCCTCTGTGTTGTATCTGGTTCCAGAATCACGGATATTCCAGAGTAGGTTCCTCTGTCCTTGATATTCAGAGTATCTGGTTCATTCTGGAGTCACTGATATTCCAGAACAAATAAAAGGTATAAATCTACCCTCCACCTGTGCACACGAGGTAAAAAACTCTGTAAATAATTAAAAATAAATAATTATCACACAATCAAACTTCGTGAAATCCCGATAACGCAATAAACAAACAAATAGATTGTATAGCGTCAATCTGTGATATGAAAATTAATAAAAATCCGCGCTCTGGAAATGAATACAATTTGTCCATAATGCACCGAGTGCTCCAAATCGTGCAAAAAGGAAGAAGCTGCAGAAGTCTTCACAAGTCCCTCTATAAGAATGACTCCTGATAAGAGTTCTCTTCCACCACCATCAGATGAAATTCCTTCTCACCAGATACAAGTATAAACACGCATAACAGGATATATTCTCCCATAAACTGGATGTTTCCCCTCAGCATTCCACTCCAATCACATAGTGACTCCAAAGTGGCGAACCATAATGTTAGGGAAAAACCGAAAACTCTTCCAGGTGTAGAATTTTTACCATTTATTAATAGCGTAGATTTAAAGAACAACAACAAACAAACTTTTCTCACATGGCAGGGATGCCGATTTGCGTTCCACCTGTGTTCCAAGATGGCGGACGTGACGTGTCGACTTGTACACACCCTATGAGTTTCGTCAGTACGTTTGGCATCATCAGGGGGTCACATGACCGGACACTTCCCTTCCTTCTATTTATACTACCGCCATAGGAGGACTTAAAATCCATTGCAATCCTAAGCCGTATTTAAAAACAGTTGATTACATCCACCAATGATACAGTGACGCAGGAAGCTAAATCGCACTGCCTAGATTAATTTATAAATATTAATACGATTGTTAAACTAAAATTAACCAGACCAACAATCCTAAATGATATACATAGGCATCAGGAGTCTAGATTCAACTAAACGCTCCTATTATAGACGTCAGGAAACGCCCAATTAAGTTTAGCCCCATCTAGTGGGAACTTTGGAGAATCCAGCCCAGTAATTAAATCACCATGGCAATAGATAAATGACCGGATAAAAAGACATATACTGTACCGTATATACTCGAGTATAAGCCGACTTTTTCAGCATGGTTTTTTATGCTAAAAAAGCCCCCTCAGCTTATACTCGAGTCACAGTTTCGCTTACCTGTTCGCCGGTCGGTGCGCATGTGCCGCTGCCGCTCAGGAAAGCCCGTACATGTACGGGTATTCCCGGGCAGATGCGTGGTGACGTGTTGGCGCCGGGCAGCGCCATTTTTAACTGTATGGCACCTCACCAAAAGGTAAGTGAGACTCCTCCGCAGCCCCTGCATCTCCTCAGGAGACCAGTGCTGCGGGCATGGTACAGGAGATTCTCCTGTACCATGCTCGCAGCCCTGCATCTCCTGTACCATCTCCTGTTCCATGCCTGTACCATCTGTGCCATGCCTGTACCATCTGTGCAATGCCTGAACCATCCCCTATGCCATGCCTGTACCATCTGTGCAATTCCTGTACCATCTGTGCCATGCCTGTACCATATGTGCAGTGCCTGAAGCATCCCTTATGCCATGCCTGTACCATCTGTGCCATGCCTGTGCCATCTCTGCCATGTCTGTACCATCATGTGTTCCATGCTTGTACCATCTGTGCCATGCCTGTGCCATCTCCTGTACCATTCCTGTAACATCTCCTGTACCATGCCTGTACCATCTGTGCAATGCCTGAACCATCCCCTGTGCCATGCCTGTACCATCTCCTGTACCATGTCTGTACCATCTCCTGTGCCATCTCCTGTGCAATGCCTGAACCATCCCCTGTGCCATGCCTGTACCATCTCCTGTACCATTCCTGTACCATCTCCTGTGCAATGCCTGAACCATCCCCTGTGCCTTGCCTGTACCATCTCCTGTACCATGCCTTAATTATCTCCTGTGCCATGCCTGTACCATCTCCTGTACTATGCCTGTACCATCTCCTGTACCATCTCCTGTGCCATGCCTGTACTATCTCCTGTACCATGTCCACAGCCCTGCATCTCCTGTACCATGTCCACAGCCCCTATTTTGGGTCTAGTGGTGGTCCAGTTGGGTCCGGTAGCTGCTGCTATTCCCACCCTAGGCTTATACTCTTTCCATAAGTTTTCCCAGTTGTTTGTGGTAAAATGAGGTGCCTCGGCTTATATTTGGGTCGGCTCATACTCGAGTATATACGGTAGGTGAAAATGAATTCTCAATCCACAAAAAATGTTTTTGTTTCAAAATCTTTTTATTTGTTTAAAACACATAGAACAAAACAATAAGCTTGGTTCATAGTACAACGGTCATAACAGCACACAATTCACAATATGATGCCCACACAGGGGTCTAGGAAACCACCATACGGTAAACTGCCAACAAAACAAGGCATAAAAGGTACAGGACAGCAAAAAGAGTAGCTGTAAAGCAAAAGGCATCAAGACCAAATTTCTGTATGTGACGGCACAGTGGATCCAGGGCAGGGGGAGGGGCCAGGTTCTAATCAGTCGCAGCTGTCGAGGAGTCTGCCAGCCACCCGGCCCAAACCTTATCATGTTTCTTGGGGCAGCCTCTGTGGAGATAAGTATCCCTGTAAAGAGGTATCACAGAATTCCCCAGTTTCTTTCACTGGGGGAGCGTGGGAGGAGCCTGTTGCTCCCAGTGTAGCGTAATATTTTTCCTAGCGTAAAACCATAGCAGACCCAAGAAAGTGCGTTCAGCCACCCTGGGCACCAAGTCATCCACCAGACCCAAAAGGCAAAGCCTGGGAGATGGGTCAACGGAGATCTGTAAAATATCATTAATCACTGAAATTACCTGCGACCAGTATGTGGCAAGATCAGAGCAAGTCCAAAAAATGTGAATGAAGTCACCAAGGTCCTGGCCACACCTCCAGCACTCCGAGGAAGGGGTGGCATGCATTTTATGAAGACGATAGGGGGTGAGGTACGCTCTATGGGCAATCTTATACTGTATGAGGCGGTCTCTGAGGGAAACAAGAATCTTGAATGGGAATTCCCACATATTCACCCAATCCTCTGAATCCAAGCCTGGAACATCCCCAACCCAGTGCCTGCGCAGGTCAGAGAGTTCAGGAGAGGAGACCTCGAAGTAAATGTGCATACAGAACGGAAAAAGACTGTTCTGACCACTCATAGCGCAAAACCCGTTCCAGATCCCACTGCACCACCTTCCCAGGAGGAAACTGGGCTCTGAAGGCGTGGGACAACTGTAGATATCTAAATAAATGCAAAGTTGGAATGTTGTTATGAGTGATGAGATGTTCAAAGGAGGGGAAAGAGAGATCCGAGGTGACATCTGAGACCTTCATTGCATTGTATTTGGCCCATGCAATGGGGTCAGGGATTTTTAATAAGTGTGGCAGGTTGGGATTGTTCCATAAGGGAAATCCACAAAAATTTAGATGGAATAAAATTAAGTAAATTAGAACCCTACTAGTAGATAGGGATGATCGAACTTTTCAAAAGTTCGGTTCAACCAGAACACCCGAACTTCCCGAAAGTTCGGCCCGGATTTCAGAACCCCATTGAAATCAATGGGACCCGAACTTCGGTAATCAAAAAACACCATTTTGAAGCCCTAAAACCCAATAAATGCCCCTAAAAAGTGCCTAGGGTTCTGGGTCATGCCCCAGGTACTATTAATCACACAAAAAAAGTTCTTAAAAATTGTCATTTTTGATAGAGAGCCAATTATTTGAAAAATTATTGAAAAAAAAAAAAAATTAGGTTTCTTTGGATTTAGTGTCTGGGGGGGTCTAAAAAGTGTACCTGTGAAGTTTCAGCTCTGTAGCATGTCCAGAACCAGAAAAAAAAAAGTTTGTTTGTATTAGAATTAATATAGAACAGGGATATGGCTCCGCTATTTTCACACCTTGCCGGTTTTGTAGCAAGCGTTTTTGCAGCAGGCGTTTTTTTTGGGCATTTTTTTGGGGGTCTTTGGAGGCAGGCAAAACATCTGAAATTCTGTGTAGGGGTATATATATATATATACACACTTATATGTATTTATACGCATACACATATATAGGTGTGATAGGAGCGTAACCATATGGGTGTTAATTATTTCATTAGCGCAAGCATAGTGTTCTGCTACTTTCACACCTATATATGTGTATGTGTATATATACATACATGGGTGTGTATATATATATACCCCTACACAGAAGCTCAGATGTCATGCCTGATTCCAAACGTCCTCAAAAAAGCCCTATAACCGCCTGCAACAAAAAGCAGGGTGACAGGGGAGAAGCAATCATCCTGTTCTATAAGTGTTCTAAGAGAAATGATCATTTCTCTATAGCGGTCACCCTGACATGGAAGGGTTTGGTCACCCTGCCATAGCAGTCAGAGTCAGTTCACCCTACACTACATTACGGTCCCCTTACACTTAACACTTTCCCTACAGAAACTAGATTTTTAAATCTAACTATAGTGGAAAATAGCACCCTAACTACACTAGATATCCCTTTCCTCACACTAATAATTGCTAAATGACACTTTGAAGCAGAAGTAACAGAACTGCTTCCACTCTCTTCCATGTCCCTGTATTACAATTCTGGGAATTGGGCGGGGCTATCTTATATACTGGGGGGCGTATTCACTAATGATTGGCCTCTGGACCCCCTAGTCACTCCAATCACATTCCTAGCATTCTCCTGCCCCCTCAATTGACTTTTACTGATGGTTCTGGTCCAATCACGGGCTTTTAAAGCCAATTTCCTGTCCCATTGCATTTTGGTCGGTTCTGGTTGCCGAATTCCGAACTTTTTCAGCAAAAAGTTCGGAATTCGGCCGAACCTCCAACAGTCAATGTTCGGGTTGAACCGATGGTCGACCCGAACCGTTCGATCATCCCTACTAGTAGAATGGAAGGATTGGGACAATTGGAACACCTTTACATTTTAATAATTTGAAATGTAACAATTTAAATCAATGTCCTATCGAACTCAAAATGCAGAGGTCAAATATCCATTCCGTTTCGTTTTTCGATATTCTCTGTTTGCCTCCTCTCCTGTCACGATTCGACCACGCCCACGGCGACTAGCTAACCGAGACGTGATGAATTGTGACTGGGGGAGTATAAGGGGATAACGGAAATAAAGAAAATTCCTAAAGTAATTAGATTGGCTGCAATACTTTCACAGCCCGCACTGCCTTTGGTCACCACTAGAGGGAGACTCCACTCCAATCCAGCTGGCTGACCACACACAGGCAGATACAAATCTTACATACAATCTGGTGCACTCTAATGGTGGGGGAGCAGTCTAGCAATTACCACACACTACTAGGATTCCTCCAGCTATCCTACAAGTCAGAACCCCTGTGTTAATCACTCTTCCCACACCCACACACCACAAATGATAGCCTGCCACCATCCAACAGTTTGTCCGCAGACTGGTCTGCTGGGACACCACACACACGCAGATCTCCGTCTGGTGTACAATCTGCATGCAATCTGCCAACACACAGTGCAATTGCATACAGATTGGCATGTAGCGTAGACCAAGCAATTAGGCACTAAAATGCAAACAATCTCTCTAGAGATATGAGTCCTAGCTTAGTACACAGAAGTCACTTATTAATTTTATAATTTAATATCCCGAAAGTGGGCAGTGCATAAAAAATATATATACAAAGCAAAAGCAGTTACAAAAAATACAAAAGGATAAGAAGACACACAATTGGCAATTTGCTATAAAAATAAAAGGGAATAAAAAACAGAAATAAACTTTACCTAAGGTTATCTCTTTGGCAGAAGCATACCGGAAATCGTGCAGGAACTCCCCAGTTCAGAACTGGCTTCATGGAAGAACCATGTGCAAATCTCAAATTTTCCAATTTATTGGAATGTTGATGTGGGCTGGACTTTAGCCCTTACCCAATCAACCCCCAGTGGGTTGTGCCCGTCTCAGCCCACAGGATGTTCTGTGTTCTGAACTGACCATAGTTGAATTGGCCCAGAACGGCGCTGAACGCTGGGCCAGGGATAGGAGTTCTGACACCAGCGCATCGGTCTGACCGCGACAGTATCAAACACTGCCTGCCTGCTGAAATCAGGCGCCATACAACGGGTTTGTGCAATTCTCCAGGTCCCCACCCATGCCACAGACACAAATTCATATGTACTCGTAGCCCCATATGTGAGCCACGAGAAGGAATTATTTTCATCTCTCTGCCACTAATATTTTAACTTTTATGAGAGATAAAATACATTCCTTTGATCTGATGGTATCACTCCATGCTTGTAGACTGTTTGGAGCCTATGGCCGCCTCCTGCTGATTTCCACAGCCAAAATGACTAGCAGTCTCCTTTGAAGCTTCCTGGAAGGTGACAATTTTTGTTCAATTGCATGGGGGACCTTAATTGGCAACGAGGTGTCAACCCTATCCCAGAGAGACCAGCTGTGTCCTTTCAAATGCTACTACAGGACATGTGTGTGATAATACATTAATTAACCCAAAATGACACTACATCTACAATTCACTACATATTTCTACAGATCACTTCATATTTCGCTAACGCAAAGCTATTCCATATCCGACATTTATGTTACATCTCCAATGGGGCTCAATCCTATCAATCCCATAAAAAGTGGCTAAACTTGGGTCCCTATTATGATAGGTACCAAAATGATTGGAGCGGCTGTGTTTTGTAAACCCTTTTTTTAAATGTTTTTCAGATGTTCATTTATTCTAGTAGCCAGTTTTCTTGTTGTCCGCCCCATGTATTGCAATCCACACGGACACCTAATCACATATGTCACATACAGTATGTGGAGCAACAGGAAATTAATTTATTCATTTTTTTTTTCTCTCTGTGTTTCAAACAACGTGAATCTCTCAATTTTCATTTTCTCAATTATAGTTGTCTTACATGCTTTACACCTCTTACAAGGATAAAAGCCTATCTACAAAAGTTGCATTTTTTTTAGGTGGATCGTGGATGTTAGGTGCTATTTTATTCTGGAGGTTGGGAGTTCTCCAGGACACAAACTTCAGTTGCCTAGGGATTATACCTGATAATGTCTTGTCCCTCAATACCAATGACCGGTGTTTTTTCACGACATGCTCCAAAGGCCTCGTAGTTCCGATTTAAAATTGGTCAAAAAGGTTGTTATCACTTTTATCCTTACACTTTGGATTCGTCCTCTAATAATTTATTTCTATCCATATTCATGACACTAGCCTGGATTGGCAGCAATAACCTATCATGATACCCTCTAAACCTATTCAGCAAAACATTGGATTGAGTAATATAATCATCCATGTCATCACAATTACGCCTATCTATGGTGGAAATGAATGGGGTTTGGAGCATAGAAATTCGCTCGGTGTGCTGAAAACTTCGCTGTGCTGAAAAGCGCACTTGCAGATATTAATACATGGCAAGCGCCATTAATCCCTTTTACTAAAAGTATAATGTACCGCTCTTTTGTATAAAGAAATCCTAGTGCGCTCGGTAACAAAAAGAGAAAACAGGCTCAAGCTGTGTCACGGTCGATGTCCATAGAAGCAGTCCTGCCCAAGGCAGCACTCTTGTTTATTTTATAGTCGGAGAAAAAAAGGGGGTTACAGGGGTGGTGGCATCAACACAACCAATCACAGACATGTATACTTTCAAAAGAACAAAGGAAAAGGGGAGTGTATGCTTAAGGACAAACCTGACCAGGTGCATGAGTTCCCAACTGTCAAGTAAAAGTGAAACAACGCACTATTACTAGAAATGGCTGCCAAACACTATACAAGGGAACAGGCCCGGATTGGGCAATCGGGAGCACCGGGACTTCTCCCGGTGGGCCGCTCGGTCCGGGGGGCATTCCACTGGGTTTCCTTAAGATTTAAAAATGGCGCCGCCCGGCGACAACATGTCACCGCGCATGCACTGCCGCCCTCCCCTGCCGCCGCTAGGGAAAGGCCATACACGTTAGGCTATTCCCGAGAATAGACAAACGTATACGAGCTTTCCCGAGCGGTGGTGGCGGTGGCGGCGCATGCGCAATGTCATGTTGGCACCGGGCGGCGCCAATTTTAAATCTATGTGGCCTCAGGAACATGTAAGACTCCTTTCCCAAGCGGCGGCGCATGCTAGGTGACATGTTGGCGCCGGGCAGCGCCATTTTTAAATCTTAAGGCAACCCAGTGGAACGGCCCCCGGACCGAGCGGCCCACCGGGAGAAGTTCTGGTGCTCCCGATTGGCCAATCCGGGCCTGTTCCCTTGTATAGTGTTTGGCAGCCATTTTTAGTAATAGTGCATTGTTTCACTTTCACTTGACAGTTGGGAACTCATGCACCTGGTCAGGTTTGTCCTTAAGCATACACTCCCCTTTTCTTTTGTTCTTTTGAAAGTATACATGTCTGTGATTGGTTGTGTTGATGCCACCACCCCTGTAAACCCCTTTTGTTCTCTGACTATAAAAAAAACATGAGTGCTGCCTTGGGCAGGACTGCTTCTATGGACATCGACCGTGACACAGCTTGAGCCTGTTTTCTCTCTTTGTTGCCGAGCTCGCTAGGATTTCTTTATACAAAAGAGCGGTACATTGTACTTTCAGTACAAGGGATTAATGGTGCTTGGCACATATTAATATCTGCAAGTGCGCTTTTCAGCACAGCGAAGTTTTCATGCTCCAAACCCCATTAATGCGGGGCTGCGGGCATGGTACAGGAGAATGTGGGGCGGCGGGCATGGTACAGGAGATGCAGTGCTGTGGGCATGGTACAGGTGTACCATGTCCGCAGCACTGCATCTCTTGTAGTATGCCTGCAGCCCCACATTCTCCTGTACCATGCCCGCAGCCCTGGATTCTCCTGTGCCATGCCCGCAGCCCCGCATTCTCCTGTATCATGCCCGCAGCCCTGCATTCTCCTGTACCATGCCCGCAGCCCCGCACTCTCCTGTACCATGCCCGCAGCCCTGCATTATCCTGTACCATGCCTGCAGCCCCGCATTCTCCTGTACCATGCCCGCAGCCCCGCATTCTCCTGTACCATGCCCGCAGCCCCGCATTCTCCTGTACCATGCCCCCAGCCCCGCATTCTCCTGTACCATGCCCCCAGCCCCGCATTCTCCTGTACCATGCCCCCAGCCCCGCATTCTCCTGTACAATGCCCGCAGCACTGCATTCTCCTGTACAATGCCCACAGCACTGCATTCTCCTGTACCATGCCCGCAGCACTGCATTCTCTTGTACCATGCCCGCAGCCCTGCATTCTCCTGTACCATGCCCGCAGCCCTGCATTCTCCTGCACAATGCCCGCAGCCCTGCATTCTCCTGTACAATGCCCACAGCCCTGCATTCTCGTGTACATTGCCCACAGCCCTGCATTCTCCTGTACCATGCCCACAGCCCTGCATTCTCCTGTACAATGCCCACAGCCCTGCATTCTCCTGTACCATGCCCACAGCCCTGCATTCTCCTGTACCATGCCCACAGCCCTGCATTCTCCTGTACAATGCCCACAGCCCTGCATTCTCCTGTACCATGCCCGCAGCCCTGCATTCTCCTGTACAATGCCCGCAGTCCTGCATTCTCCTGTACAATGCCCACAGCCCTGCATTCTCCTGTACCATGCCCGCAGCCCTGCATTCTCCTGCACAATGCCCGCAGCCCTGCATTCTCCTGTACAATGCCCACAGCCCTGCATTCTCGTGTACATTGCCCACAGCCCTGCATTCTCCTGTACCATGCCCACAGCCCTGCATTCTCCTGTACCATGCCCGCAGCCATTGCAAACTTATATTCTGAGGTTTTAATTACATTATTTTAATATAGCCAGTCATGAACTAAAGTGGGCCGGTCTAAGGCATGAAACTCCAGGGCTGAAAATGAGTCCCACTCTGGCCCTGCAAGGGAACTGGTGTGGATTCTCGTGAATGCGGCCATGCCAGTACACACGCATGCACTCCCGTCATAACCTGTTAGAATGAATCCTATATAATATAGTTCATAAAAACCATATTTGAAAGTGATTATGCTATTGTTCCAGTAAATGAGATTATATCTGCAAAGGAAATAGCAGCAGTGTTTCAATCATACGGATCAAGCATAATAGAAAGCTGCCAGACATTATTCCAGCAAAAGGGCAGATATTATCAAAACGATAAGAATTCCACACCGCAAACATATCTCCGCCAGTGAATACCGGGGCCCCGGCTGACTGATATACATTTGATATACATTTGCGTGGTTGAGTTCGCATCGCACTGCCATAGATCCAGACCAGCGTTCGCTCCAGCAGTATCCGCTCAGAGCGCCCGCCATTCGGGAGATCAGGTGAGTGATATGCAGTCTCCATTTAATGGAAGGTTTCCACAATTACAGGTCTTTCCTCAATGCCAGTTAAAGCAATATTCTCTGTACATAGCGATTACCGGTAAACTGACACTGGGAGACAATGGCAATTTAACTAAAAACATTTCCTGAAAAATGTCCACACAAATAGTAATAAAATTTCCACAACATATCCGCATAAATTGGCCCTTGGGGATGCCCCCAAGCCACTTGGGGTGATAACAACTAGCCGTGGGGATGTAGCTATTCCTGTCTGTCTCCTTTAAACACCTTTAAACCCTTCATAAGCACTAAGTCTAAAAAGTTAATTTGATGTAAATCCCAACTCCCGGTGAACTATAATCCATATCTAATGATGTATAAATCTGTGAGGAAAGTTTGCAACCTCTCCTCAGACCCATTCCAAACAATGACTATGTCATCAATAAACCGTTTATAAAGGGCAATCCCCGGTATCTCTCTATTAAAAATAGTTTATTCTTCCCATTGGCTCACAAGGAGGTTTGCCACACTCGTTGCATATTTAGCACCCATGGCAACCCCCCTAATCTGATTAAAATACGAGCCCTCGTGCCAAAAATAGTTGTTGGACATGGCTAAATCTAATGCTGCCGCCAAAAATTCCTTTTGTTCGAGTTCAAGGTCAGACCCCGAATGGAGTGCTCTTCCGGTATCCAGAACATTCTCCTTGCCCAGGCCCGTATAAAGGGAATAGACATCAATGGTCACCAGTAATGTGTCCTCCCTAATAGGAGTGTCCTTCAATAAGTTCATGAAATGTTTACTGTCCCTTAAATAGGAAAGGTCAACTTTGACAATCGGTTGTAAAATACAATCAATATATTCTCCTATCCGTGAGAAAATAGATCCTATTCCACTCATGGGTCTACCTGGACGATGGGTCTAATTGTTGTGGATTTATATAACCGCCAACTTAGGAGAATTTATCCTGTTATGTGAGTTTCTGCTTTCATCTGGTGAGCAGGAATTTCATCTGATGGTGGGGGAAGAGAGAACTTATCACAATTCATTGTTATAGAGGGACTTGAGAAGACCTCGGCAACTTCTTATTTTTTGCACGATTTGGAGCACTTGGGTGCATTACGGACTATTTTGACAACTTATAATAATTTTGAGAGCTAATAATAATTTTTTACTAATATTGCAGAGTCGGTTCCTCTGTGGTGGTTCCTGAGTCACTGATATTCTGGAGTAGGTTCGTATTCCAGAGTATCTGGTTCATTCCAGAGTTACTGATATTCCAGAGTTGGTTCCTCTGTGGTATAACTGTTTCTGGAGTCTCTAATATTCCAGAGTAGATTACTCTGTTGTTTGTCTGGTTCCTGAGTCACTGATATTAGGGAGTAGGTTCCTCTGTGGTGTATTTGGTTCCTGAGTCACTGATATTCCAGAGTAAAGTCCTGATATTCCGATATATCTGGTCACGGATATTCCAGAGTAGGTTCCTCTGTGGTGTATCTGGTTCTGGAGTCACTGATATTCCAGGGATTTGGTTCCTCTGTCATGTATCTGGTTTCAAAGTCTCTGATATTGTGGAGTAAGTTCTTCTGTGGCATATTTGGTTCTTGTCTTACTGATATTCCTGGGTAGGTTCCTCTGTCATGTATCTGGTTTCGGAGTCTCTGATATTCTGGAGTAAGTTCTTCTGTGGTGTATTTGGTTCCTGAGTCACTGATATTCGGGAGTAGGTTCCTCTGTGGTGTATTTGGTTCCTGAGTCACTGATATTCAGGAGTAGGTTCCTCTGTGGTGTATCTGGTTCTGGAGTCACTGATATTCGGGAGTAGGTTCCTCTGTGGTGTATCTGGTTCTGGAGTCACTGATATTCCAGGGATTTGGTTCCTCTGTCATGTATCTGGTTTCAAAGTCTCTGATATTGTGGAGTAAGTTTTTCTGTGGCATATTTGGTTCTTGTCTTACTGATATTCCTGGGTAGGTTCCTCTGTGATGTATCTGGTTCTGGAGTCACTGATATTCGGGAGTAGGTTCCTCTGTGGTGTATCTGGTTCTGGAGTCACTGATATTCGGGAGTAGGTTCCTCTGTGGTGTATCTGGTTCTGGAGTCACTGATATTCGGGAGTAGGTTCCTCTGTGGTGTATCTGGTCCTTGGTTCACTGACATTCCAGAGTAAAGTCCTCAGTGATATGTACAGTTTTCCAGGATGAGGACACCTAGCTGAGGTAAGTACTGTATTAGAATAAATATTTATATTTTTGGAAATATTTTGTGAAATTTCTCCAATCAGTGCAGTGTTCGCAGTAACTGTTTTTTTTTTATTGCAGGGCCGCCATGGAAATGGTGGAGTCGGAGGTTTTCGACCTGGAGAGCCGGTTGGAGAAGGTGTGTGTGTGTGGGGAGTGGGGGGGGGGATCGGAGGGTGGCATTCAGGGATATGTGGGATTATTATGGGGTGGGTGGCATTCAGGGATTAGTGGGGTGAGATTATTATCTTTGGTTGGGGTGGGGGGGATGGGAGGTTGGCATTTAGGCATATGTGGTGTGGGGGCTGGAGGGATAATGGGAGAGTGACATTTTGGGGGTGGCATTCGGGGATTTGTAGGGTGGGATTGTTATGGGTTGGGGTGGGGGGTATGGGAGGGTTGGCATTCAGGGATTTGTGGGGTGGGATTCCTATTGGTTGGGGTGGGGGGTATGGGAGGGTGGCATTGAGGGAATTGTGGGGTGAGATTATTTTTTGGTTGTGGTGGGGGGCATCGGAGGTTGGCATTCAGGCATATGTGGGGTGGGGGCTGGAGGGATAATGGGAGAGTGACATTTCGGGGGTGGCATTCAGGGATTTGTGGGGTGGGATTCCTATGGGTTGTACATAGGAGGGGGGTATGGGAGGGTGGCAATCAGGCATATATGGAGTGGGATTTTTATGGGTGGGGGGGAAGGGGTGATGGGAGGGTGACATTCCGAGATTTGTGGGAACATTAAGGGTTGGGGCTTCAAGGTGGGAAGGTTCAGCTTGTCTATGACATAATAAATGGTGAAGTAAAACTTGGTCTTTCTCCGACATCCACACCGAGTTACTGAACCCAATGAACTTGCTCTGTATTGAGATAAACCATAAAACCAAAGTGTCATCACCATAAATAGATCTTCTCCCATTCAGCAGATTCATCATTAACCAATCTTCTTACAGCTGGGATGAGGGCCCCATAGAGGAAGGCATGGGAGGACGTGCTGGGTGATATTCATAGGACTCCATATATATCACACTTATATTCTGTGCAGGAATCAGGTCAAACGTGGCTCTTCCAAGGACGCATTTCATTCACAATCATCTGTGTTTCTGGGTTTTATTGCCGCTTTGTAACAGAATTTTTCAACGGTTACCCTCACAGTGGTCTGCAGCAAAAATCCTAGGCTCAAGGCTTCCTCTGCCCTGGCAGGCTTTCGGCCCTCGTTTTTCTCCCCTCCGGACAATTCTCACTCTTGTGCATCCATTCACTGTCCTGCTGTATTGGCTCGCACCGTGACTCCCAGGTGGAGACCTCCTCTGCCTTGAGATGAGCCTTGAACCATGGTCAGCACCCATACTAAGAGGGCTGTACACCCCCGCACCATTAGGTTACTGGTAAAATGTAAACCTGGGGCTAGAGGCTTCACCCCACCCAATACTCTACAAAGCTTCGGGACTCTAGGACCCAAGCCAGGACTTCCAATCCTGGAGAAAACTGAGATTTCTGTCCCCTCTGTATAAGACCAGCATCCCAGAACCCCTCAACCTGCATGGGTGAGAACCCCGGGTGCCACCAACTCCTCTTCGCATAGTGACCAGGAGCAGCAGTATCCCATTTGTTATGAGGTCACATGTATTGGGTGAGGGACTTGTGTCTTCTTTCAGCCTGCCGAGTGTTACAAAAGTTATTATAGAAGACAACTTTGAAAAGGGTAATAAAAGGGTTTCTAAGGACGGGGCTCCCATCAGTGCACAGCCGGGGACAGACTTTACAGTAGGCAGCACGGAGTTGGGGTTCCATCAATAATCCACAGCATTTGATGCTGTCCTGGAGTGTGTGATGAGACATGTCTTGCTTTAGATAACCTCGGTGTTCATTTACCTACCTGATAGAAAGTGATTGATCGCTGCTCTCCAAAGCTATCTCTACTTAATTTGAGTTTCCAAAAAATCATATGGATGTTCCACAGCTCTACTGGAACGATGTTCTGTGAACTTGTTGAACTTTTTAGTATTTTTTGACAGCATTAGGTCTTTAGAAACCAAAACACCACATGTCAGCACCAACCATCCCTCCATCTGTGAAGCATGGTGGAGGAGTGGGGTTGGTCTGCTTTGGGACTGGGCAGCTTGCAGCCACTGGTGAATTGGGTTGTATCAGGTATTTCTAGAGCAGATTGTTGGGCTGTTTCTCTATGATCCAAATACAGGTGAGATCCAAAACCCAGAGCTACAACTACAAAATGGGAGAAAATCTACGGCCGTTCCAACCTCAATCCCACTGAAATGCTGTGGCTTGATGTAAAGCAGGTCATCTATTCAGAAAATCTCTATGTTCTTCATAGATAAAGACCAGTTTATACACAGAATTGAGCTAATGTATTTGTACATTTGAGGTAAATATGGGGGGGGGGGGGGTGCCATTGATGGATTTCCAACTGAAGTTCTCCAGAGTCTGTCCTGGAAGCTAACTTTATCTCAGTTGAGGAGTTGCTCTGATTGTCAGTCAGTTGAGGAGTTGCTCTGATTGTCGGTCAGTTGAGGAGTTGCTCTGATTGTCAGTCAGTTGAGGAGTTGCTCTGATTGTCAGTCAGTTGAGGAGTTGCTTTGATTGTCAGTCAGTTGAGGAGTTGCTCTGATTGTCAGTCAGTTGAGGAGTTGCTCTGATTGTCAGTCAGTTGAGGAGTTGCTCTGATTGTCAGTCAGTTGAGGAGTTGCTTTGATTGTCAGTCAGTTGAGGAGTTGCTCTGATTGTCGGTCAGTTGAGGAGTTGCTCTGATTGTCAGTCAGTTGAGGAGTTGCTCTGATTGTCAGTCAGTTGAGGAGTTGCTCTGATTGTCAGTCAGTTGAGGAGTTGCTCTGATTGTCAGTCAGTTGAGGAGTTGCTCTGATTGTCAGTCAGTTGAGGAGTTGCTCTGATTGTCAGTCAGTTGAGGAGTTGCTCTGATTGTCAGTCAGTTGAGGAGTTGCTTTGATTGTCAGTCAGTTGAGGAGTTGCTCTGATTGTCAGTCAGTTGAGGAGTTGCTCTGATTGTCAGTCAGTTGAGGAGTTGCTTTGATTGTCAGTCAGTTGAGGAGTTGCTCTGATTGTCAGTCAGTTGAGGAGTTGCTTTGATTGTCAGTCAGTTGAGGAGTTGCTCTGATTGTCGGTCAGTTGAGGAGTTGCTCTGATTGTCAGTCAGTTGAGGAGTTGCTCTGATTGTCAGTCAGTTGAGGAGTTGCTCTGATTGTCGGTCAGTTGAGGAGTTGCTCTGATTGTCGGTCAGTTGAGGAGTTGCTCTGATTGTCAGTCAGTTGAGGAGTTGCTCTGATTGTCAGTCAGTTGAGGAGTTGCTCTGATTGTCAGTCAGTTGAGGAGTTGCTCTGATTGTCAGTCAGTTGAGGAGTTGCTCTGATTGTCAGTCAGTTGAGGAGTTGCTCTGATTGTCAGTCAGTTGAGGAGTTGCTCTGATTGTCAGGTTGATGTCAGTTCCCGTAAAATGGCACCAGGCGGGTTCCTCTTCCACAGATCTTGAAGTAGAGTCTGGTTTCATCCTTGCCTGAGGTCCTCATGATTGGTGGCCCTGGCAAACATAGATGTGGATCTATCTTATAGTAGTATTGGGGTTTTACAGAGGCTCAGGTGAGGGGAATTCTCCGACAGCAATTACTACCATTGGCATTCGGGTGGTCGGCTCATTGAAGGACAATGCCTAGAATGTCACAGCTGATAAATAGTAACTAGGTGGAAACATGCAGTAAATATCCTCCATAAGCATGATTATCGGCTGCTGACCATTTACAGTTCCAACCATCCACAATGAATCTGATATATGATCAATTATTGGTAATCTGCAATAGATGAACATATAATGAGTTGTCTGTATTGCCTTTATCCTCCAGCTGGTAAAGCTCTCCTCCCATATGGTGGACGGAGGACGTCAGTACTGCACCAGTAGCCGCCACTTTGTCTGCGCCTTGCGTGAGCTGTCCCACCATTCCCAGGAGGACACCATGCTGAAGGTAAGTCCGTGTGCTGGAGACCATTTCATGGCAATCATGGTGAGAACTCAGACATTTGGATCGCTGTCTAGTGACAATGATTTTATGGGGTCTTCATATGATGCCGACCCATAAAGATCTCCTGGTGATGTCTTCTCTTATAGATCTGATCTGGCAAAAATAAAAATAATCTGGTGGGAGTTCTATTAATGGTGGATATGATCCTTTTCCCCAGTTCATCACCAATTTTCATCTTTTTTTATTTATTTATTTGCTGGTTCTGGAGTTCTGCTGTGAACAATAACTGAATAATATCTTCTTCTTCTATCTAGGATTGCTTGGAGCGTTTCTCTGACAGTCTGAATAAAATTATAGACAATCACATGGTAAGAATCATGTCTCCTCTTCTGGATCCTCACCCTCTCCCGTTCAATGCCCTTCCATTCTGAATTCTCCTATCAGACCTGCCATCTCCTCCGACTTTGGGGCCATGTATGGAGTTGTGGCCATGGTTTATTCTTTTCTCCCCGCCCCCCTCCCCACCCCCCATTTCCTCCAGATTAGTGTGTAAAAAATTGACACATTTTTAAATAGAAAATGATACGGAACTCTAAAAGATCATCTAATGGTGCAGTTTCTGTATAGAGAAGAAGACCAGAGCCTTTGCCAAGTGGGAGATACGGGATTGTCCTGACACCTTGTTGGTGCCTCGACCAAGAAGGGCCTTGGACTTCTTACCAAGAACACCTTGGGGGTGCCTCCAACAAGAAGGACCTTGGACTTCTCACCAAGAACACCTTGGGGGTGCCTCCAACAAGAAGGACCTTGGACTTCTCACCAAGAACACCTTGGGGGTGCCTCCAACAAGAAGGACCTTGGACTTCTCACCAAGAACACCTTGGTGGTGCCTCCAACAAGAAGGACCTTGGACTTCTCACCAAGAACACCTTGGGGGTGCCTCCAACAAGAAGGACCTTGGACTTCTCACCAAGAACACCTTGGTGGTGCCTCCAACAAGAAGGACCTTGGACTTCTCACCAAGAACACCTTGGGGGTGCCTCCAACAAGAAGGACCTTGGACTTCTCACCAAGAACACCTTGGTGGTGCCTCCAACAAGAAGGGTCTTGGACGTCTCACCAAGAACACCTTGGTGATGCCTCTAACAAAAAGGGCCTTGGACTTCTCACCAAGAACACCTTGGTGGTGCCTCCAAAAAGAAGGGTCTTGGACGTCTCACCAAGAACACCTTGGTGATGCCTCCAACAAGAAGGACCTTGGACGTCTCACCAAGAACACCTTGGTGGTGCCTCCAACAAGGAGGGCCTTGGACGTCTCACCAAGAACACCTTGGTGGTGCCTCCAACAAAAAGGGCCTTGGATTTCTCACCAAGAACACCTTGGTAGTGCTTCCAACAAAAAGGGCCTTGGATTTCTCACCGAGAACACCATAGGGGTGCTTCCAACAAGTTGGACCTTGGACTTCTCACCAAGAACACCATAGGGGTGCTTCCAACAAGAAGGGCCTTGGACTTCTCACCAAGAACACCATAGGGGTGCTTCCAAAAAGAAGGGCCTTGGACTTCTCACCAAGAACACCTTGGTGGTGCTTCCAACAAGAAGGGCCTTGGACTTCTCACCAAGAACACCATAGGGGTGCTTCCAACAAGAAGGGCCTTGGCCTTCTCACCAAGAACACATTGTTCCCTGGCAGTTACACCCATTTCCAGCTTGTAATAAATGCCGCTCCAGTCCTTTCCACATAGTGATCTCCTCTGTGACGCCTCACCATAGAGGATTTCCGGTAGGATGCCTTGTTCTCGCCTTTCTCTATGATTGTCTCTGTGCAGCCCTTTCACTTCTATTTAGCTTGTCTGTCACCTTTTTGTTTTCCATTGTTTGGCCTCCATGCAGCTATTGCCATGCTGACCGTCTCCTTTTCCTCCAACAGGAGCTCCTGGACTCCATCCAACAAAGCTTCAAACACAAACTGCATCATCTCCTAAAAGAGTGAGCTGTTCTCCATCCCTGTTCCTTCATTACCCCTTTACCTCTCATTCCTCCATCCTTCACCTGTATTATCCTCCCCTCTCCTTCCTCCATCCTTCACCTCTGTTATCTTCCTCTCTCATTCTTCCATCCTTCACCTCTGTTATCCTCCCCTCTCCTTCCTCCATCCTTCACCTCTGTTATCCTCCCCTCTCATTCCTCCATCCTTCACCTCTGTTAGCTTCCCCTCTCCTTCCTCCATCCTTCACCTCTGTTATCCTCCCCTCTCCTTCCTCCATCCTTCACCTCTGTTATCTTCCCCTCTCCTTCCTCCATCCTTCACCCCTGTTATCTTCCTCTCTCATTCTTCCATCCTTCACCTCTGTTATCTTCCTCTCTCATTCTTCCATCCTTCACCTCTGTTATCTTCCCCTCTCCTTCCTCCATCCTTCACTTCTGTTATCCTCCCCTCTCCTTCCTCCATCCTTCACCTGTATTATCCTCCCCTCTCCTTCCTCCATCCTTCACCTCTGTTATCCTCCCCTCTCCTTCCTCCATCCTTCACCTCTGTTATCCTCCCCTCTCCTTCCTCCATCCTTCACCTCTGTTATCTTCCCCTCTCCTTCCTCCATCCTTCACCTCTGTTATCTTCCTCTCTCATTCTTCCATCCTTCACCTCTGTTATCTTCCTCTCTCATTCTTCCATCCTTCACCTCTGTTATCCTCCCCTCTCCTTCCTCCATCCTTCACCTGTATTATCCTCCCCTCTCCTTCCTCCATCCTTCACCTCTGTTATCCTCCCCTCTCCTTCCTCCATCCTTCACCACTGTTATCCTCCCCTCTCCTTCCTCCATCCCTCACCTCTGTTATCCTCCTCTCTCCTTCCTCCATCCTTCACCTCTGTTATTCTCCCCTCTCCTTCCTCCATCCTTCACCTCTGATATCTTACCCTCTCCTTCCTCCATCCTTCACCTCTGTTATCCTCCCCTCTCCTTCCTCCATCCCTCACCTCTGTTATCTTCTCCTCTCCTTCCTCCATCCTTCACCTCTGTTATCTTCCTCTCTCCCTCCTCCATCCTTCACCTCTGTTATCTTCCCCTCTCCTTCCTTAACCTCTGTTATCCTCCCCTCTCCTTCCTCCATCCTTCACCTCTGTTATCTTCCCCTCTCCTTCCTCCGTCCTTCACCTGTATTATCCTCCCCTCTCTTTCCTCCATCCTTCATCTCTGTTATCCTCCCCTCTCATTCCTCCATCCTTCACCTCTGTTATCTTCCCCTCTCCTTCCTCCATCCTTCACCTGTATTATCCTCCCCTCTCATTCCTCCATCCTTCACCTCTGTTATCCTCCCCTCTCCTTCCTCCGTCCTTCACTTCTGTTATCTTCCCCTCTCCTTCCTCCATCCTTCACCTCTGTTATCTTCCCCTCTCCTTCCTTAACCTCTGTTATCCTTCCCTCTCCTTCCTCCATCCTTCACCTCTGTTATCTTCCCCTCTCCTTCCTCCGTCCTTCACCTGTATTATCCTCCCCTCTCTTTCCTCCATCCTTCATCTCTGTTATCCTCCCCTCTCATTCCTCCATCCTTCACCTCTGTTATCTTCCCCTCTCCTTCCTCCATCCTTCATCTCTGTTATCCTCCCCTCTCCTTTCTCCGTCCTTCACTTCTGTTATCTTCCCCTCTCATCCCTCCATCCTTCACCTCTGTTCTCTACCCCTCTCCTTCCTCCATCCTTCACCTCTGTTATCTTCCCCTCTCATTCCTCCATCCTTCACCTCTGTTATCTTCCCCTCTCCTTCCTCCATCCTTCACCTCTGTTATCTTCCCCTCTCCTTCCTCCATCCTTCACCTCTGTTATCCTCCCCTTTCCTTCCTCCATCCTTCACCTCTGTTATCCTCCCCTCTCCTTCCTCCATCCTTCACCTCTGTTATCCTCCCCTCTCCTTCCTCCACCCTTCATCTCTGTTATCCTCCTCTCTCATTCCTCCATCCTTCACCTCTGTTATCTTCCCCTCTCATTCCTCCATCCTTCACCTCTGTTATCCTCCACTCTCCTTCCTCCATCCTTCACCTCTGTTATCTTCCCCTCTCCTTCCTCAATCCTTCCCTTCTGTTATCCTCCCCTCTCCTTCCTCCATCCTTCACCTCTGTTATCTTCCCCTCTCATCCCTCCATCCTTCACTTCTGTTCTCTTCCCCTCTCCTTCCTCCATCCTTTACCTCTGTTATCCTCCCCTCTCCTTCCTCCATCTTTCACCTCTGTTATCTTCCCCTCTCCTTCCTTAACCTCTGTTATCCTCCCCTCTCCTTCCTCCATCCTTCACCTCTGTTATCTTCCCCTCTCCTTCCTCCGTCCTTCACCTGTATTATCCTCCCCTCTCTTTCCTCCATCCTTCACCTCTGTTATCCTACCCTCTCCTGCCTCTGTCCTTTACCTATGTTATGTTCTCCTTTCCCTCCTCCATCCTTCACCTCTGTTATCTTCCCCTCTCCTTCCTTAACCTCTGTTATCCTCCCCTCTCCTTCCTCCATCCTTCACCTCTGTTATCTTCCCCTCTCCTTCCTCCGTCCTTCACCTGTATTATCCTCCCCTCTCTTTCCTCCATCCTTCATCTCTGTTATCCTCCCCTCTCATTCCTCCATCCTTCACCTCTGTTATCTTCCCCTCTCCTTCCTCCATCCTTCACCTGTATTATCCTCCCCTCTCATTCCTCCATCCTTCACCTCTGTTATCCTCCCCTCTCCTTCCTCCGTCCTTCACTTCTGTTCTCTACCCCTCTCCTTCCTCCATCCTTCACCTCTGTTATCTTCCCCTCTCATTCCTCCATCCTTCACCTCTGTTATCTTCCCCTCTCCTTCCTCCATCCTTCACCTCTGTTATCTTCCCCTCTCCTTCCTCCATCCTTCACCTCTGTTATCCTCCCCTTTCCTTCCTCCATCCTTCACCTCTGTTATCCTCCCCTCTCCTTCCTCCATCCTTCACCTCTGTTATCCTCCCCTCTCCTTCCTCCACCCTTCATCTCTGTTATCCTCCTCTCTCATTCCTCCATCCTTCACCTCTGTTATCCTCCCCTCTCCTTCCTCTACCCTTCACCTCTGTTATCCTCCCCTCTCCTTCCTCCATCCTTCACCTCTGTTATCTTCCCCTCTCATTCCTCCATCCTTCACCTCTGTTATCCTCCACTCTCCTTCCTCCATCCTTCACCTCTGTTATCTTCCCCTCTCCTTCCTCAATCCTTCACCTCTGTTATCCTCCCCTCTCCTTCCTCCATCCTTCACCTCTGTTATCTTCCCCTCTCATCCCTCCATCCTTCACCTCTGTTCTCTTCCCCTCTCCTTCCTCCATCCTTTACCTCTGTTATCCTCCCCTCTCCTTCCTCCATCTTTCACCTCTGTTATCCTCCCCTCTCCTTCCTCCATCCTTCACCTCTGTTATCTTCCCCTCTCCTTCCTCCATCCTTCACCTCTGTTATCTTCCCCTCTCCTTCCTCCATCCTTCACCTCTGTTATCCTCCCCTCTCCTTCCTCCATCCTTCACCTCTGTTATCTTCCCCTCTCATTCCTCCATCCTTCACCTCTGTTATCCTCCCCTCTCCTTCCTCCATTCTTCACCTCTGTTATCTTCCCCTCTCCTTCCTCCATCCTTCACCTCTGTTCTCTCCCCCTCTCCTTCCTCCATCCCTCACCTCTGTTATCTTCTCCTCTCCTTCCTCCATCCTTCACCTGTATTATCCTCCCCTCTCCTTCCTCCATCCTTCACCTCTGTTCTCTCCCCCTCTCCTTCCTCCATCCTTCACCTCTGTTATCTTCCCCTCTCCTTCCTCCATCCTTCACCTCTGTTCTCTCCCCCTCTCCTTCCTCCATCCCTCACCTCTGTTATCTTCTCCTCTCCTTCCTCCATCCTTCACCTGTATTATCCTCTCCTCTCCTTCCTCCATCCTTCACCTGTATTATCCTCCCCTCTCCTTCCTCCATCCTTCACATCTGTTCTCTTCCCCTCTCCTTCACCTCTGTTATCTTCCCCTCTCCCTCCTCCATCATTGAGCAACCTCCGGAATGGGGAGGAATTGAACTTTTTAGAAAATAAACTGATCCTAAAAATGGCGACTCCTTAGTCCAACAGCCACATTATTATAGGGAAGAAGGTTGTAGGTTAGATTTGACACCATCATTACTGGAATATGGTCCACCTATAGAGGTGCCCAGGTGATCATCAGCCAGTGAGAGAGAGGGCCCGACTCTACTATGGGGCCCAAGTACACATGACCCCTGCACTCAATGGCACTGTGAAATCTTTGGAATCTCTCATAGATTCTCTCTGTCATTGTCCATTCTAGAGACATACGTTCCTTCCGAGACAGCCGCAAGGAATTGGAGCGCTGCAGAGAGGGGTTGGAGAGTGCCTTAAACCACAACGCCGAGATTCCTCGCAAGAAGGCGCAGGAAATGCAGGACGCGGCGGTGGCGGTGCAGACATCCCGCAAAGCGTTCAGAGAGCGAGTTCTGGATTATACACTGCAGGTGAGTACCAGGCCCTTATATTATATCACTTTATATCTTATCATATTGTACGGCTCAGTTCACAAAGTTTTCACACACGGGAACAGGGATAAGGATCTTTATTTTATGTGACTGCCAATTTCAAATCTCATTGGACTCATACATGAAATCCAACTGTCTTGGATTTGCTTGAGCAGTCCCACCTCTTGGCCTTGTGTCCCACAGACCCTGTGTCCAGGGTCATGTCCCGGGATCACAGTATCAGCTATATTAGAGTTAATGCACATGGACTCTAACTAAAAAAACATTCGTTGGAGGGATCAGTGGGCAGTCCCCCCATGTTTAAAGATGAGGTTTGGATGGGACCATCACATTAAAGCGGTCCCTTCATATTAGGGGCAAGGTCAGGATGGGACCAACCTTTATAGGTGGTGTAGTTTGGGTACGCCCACCCAGGAGGTGATTGGATGAGATGTGGGCCACCCTGGAATGAGGGACTATATTGTTGGAAAGTATTCTAAAAATAAGGATCCTTATCCTGGTATGTTAGCTTTAAGAATTGAGTCTTTTCCAGCTCGGTCCTACAAAAGTCATGTGGTGGAGAGGAGATTCATGTCTGTACCGAAAAACGTTCACATTGCCTTCACTAACCGTTCAGGAAGATGATATGAAGACTGATTGTTCTGATCTCCCTTATCTTCTACTTGTCTGTTTCCTCCAGATTAACGTCATCCAAGGGAAGAAGAAGTTCGACATTTTGGAGTTTGTGAGTTTCCGGAAAATGTAATTCAGGGGTCTCTGTCCTATGGAGCTTTTATATAATGATTGCATAGATATTGGGGGTCTCTGTCCTATGGAGCTTTTATATAATGATTGGATAGATATTGGGGGTCTCTGTCCTATAGGGTTATCATAGAATGATTGGACAGATATTAGGGGGTCTCAGTCCTATGGGATAAACATAGAATGATTGGGCAGATATTGGGGGTCTCAGTCCTATGGGATAAACATAGAATGATTGGACAGATATCGGGGGTCTCAGTCCTATGGGATAAACATAGAATGATTGGACAGATATCGGGGGTCTCAGTCCTATGGGATAAACATAGAATGATTGGTCAGATATCGGGGGTCTCAGTCCAATGGGATAAACATAGAATGATTGGTCAGATATCGGGGGTCTCAGTCCTATGGGATAAACATAGAATGATTGGACAGATATTGGGGGTCTAAGTCCTATGGAATAAACATAGAATGATTGGACAGATATCGGGGGTCTCAGTCCTATGGGATAAACATAGAATGATTGGACAGATATCGGGGGTCTCAGTCCTATGGGATAAACATAGAATGATTGGACAGATATCGGGGGTCTCAGTCCAATGGGAGAAATATAGAATGATTGGACAGATATCGGGGGTCTCAGTCCTATGGGATAAACATAGAATGATTGGACAGATATCGGGGGTCTCAGTCCAATGGGATAAACATAGAATGATTGGACAGATATCGGGGGTCTCAGTCCAATGGGATAAACATAGAATGATTGGACAGATATCGGGGGTCTCAGTCCTATGGGATAAACATAGAATGATTGGACAGATATCGGGGGTCTCAGTCCAATGGGATAAACATAGAATGATTGGACAGATATCGGGGTTCTCAGTCCAATGGGATAAATATAGAATGATTGGACAGATATTGGGGGTCTCAGTCCAATGTGATGAATATAGAATGATTGGACAGATATCGGGGGTCTCAGTCCAATGGGATAAATATAGAATGATTGGACAGATATCGGGGGTCTCAGTCCTATGGGATAATCATAGAATTATTGGACAGATATCGGGGGTCTCAGACCAATGGGATAAATATAGAATGATTGGACAGATATCGGGGGTCTCAGTCCAATGGGATAAATATAGAATGATTGGACAGATATCGGGGGTCTCAGTCCAATGGGATGAATATAGAATGATTGGACAGATATCGGGGGTCTCAGTCCTATAGGATAAACATAGAATGATTGGACAGATATCGAGGGGCCTCAGTCCAATGGGATAAATATAGAATGATTGGACAGATATCGGGGGTCTCAGTCCTATAGGATAAACATAGAATGATTGGACAGATATCGGGGTTCTCAGTCCAATGGGATAAATATAGAATGATTGGACAGATATCGGGGGTCTCAGTCCAATGGGATGAATATAGAATGATTGGACAGATATCGGGGGTCTCAGTCCAATGGGATGAACATAGAATGATTGGTCAGACCTCACTGACAGGTGGAAGGCCGGTGTGAGGTTGAGAATTGTCTCTCCCAGGATACAACTCTGAAGTATGCATCAGGCCACCACATCTGCTGAACATGGGATGGGAATGGGAAAAGGGGTGCCCCCCCCGAATGACTCGTTCTTCCTCTTCTTTCAGATGCTGCAGCTGATAGACGCTCAGACTGGTTTCCTCACACAGAGTCACACCGTCCTGAAGAACGTGGAGGAATATCGGAAGGGCCTGGCGGCACAGGTGAGGGGTGCAGGAGGTAATAGCTCCTGAAGAAAGATCCAGAATGGGGGCTGGGGTAGGAGTATACTCTTCTTTATAATGTCCAGGGAATTTCATCTGCTGACAGTAAATCTCTACCTATCCTCCAGGGGTTGTACCCATCCAATAAAAGAGTCGGTGAACATCAACCAATATCGGCCTTTGGTCTTGGCATGTAGGTGACTCTTAAATAGAGAAATTAGTTTGGCCCAAGATGTCAGATCTTATCTAGATTATACCTTCATCAGACTGGACATTCAGAGGCCACGTCCTTTCAGCTGTGTTTCCCAGCTCTGCCCATTGTGATTGGTAGAACCGATCCGGCTTTTTCTGGTTTGGTGAACAGCAGTTTTCAAGTCTTGCCTCAGATTGTCTGAAAACCTTCTGAGATCTGATTGGGGCCCTCTAAGACATTCCAGTCCTTGGAACCTCTCCCAGCCCTATTACTCTCCCTAACAAGCCGAGTCTCTGTCTATCATCTATCGACTCGCTCCAGGGGCACCCAAATGGTTCGGGCATACTTGTATATAGAGTCCCACCACCAAAATGGCTGCTAGAGGTCATCAGAAGCTGCAGCGTCCAATCAGACAGCTCTGTGACAACCACAGAATCTTTCAAGGAACAATCTTCCTCTAAAGATCCCACTCCATTGGTATAGGGGCACAGCACTTCCTACTGAATGGAGACCAGGTTGCCCCTGCCTACACCCACATCATGGTGGTGCCATCAGCACCGTGTTGGGCGATATGCAGCGTAGCATTTTGTAATCAGGCCAAAAGGTTAAATTTTAGTCTTATCAAACTGAGGATCGTATTGATCATCACTGCTGTGTCTCCGATCTGCCACTTGGCTCCAAATAGGATTTGATCACCAATGGCTTACATCTCCTCCCTGGTCATAAATCCAGCTTTGTGGAGTGGTGGGGATGATAGATGATCCCATCGATTACCTCTTTCGTCATAGCTGTGGATCTTTACAGCTTCTTCAGTTATCATTGGCCTCTTGGTGCTTCTCTGACTGATGACCTCCATACCCGTAATTGGGCTTTGGTGGACGGCCTTCTCTAGGTAGCTTCTTCCATATTCTTTCTGATTTTTATTGCAAGTTAATTGGTGCTCATGGGAACGAGGAAAGTTTGGATTTTTTTATAGCTGGACCCAAAATTGTAGATTCTTCAGGACTTTATCCAGAATGTGTCGTGACTTCTTTTGGCAGAATACCGTCACCAGCACACCCTGGATCTCCAATGTGACTTTTTTCTGCCCTGACTATCTTCGGTTCTGGCTGATGGTCGCTACAGCAACTGCTTACATACACCGCCATTATCTAGGAACGTGTGCGGTTGAACTGTGCATTGTTACTCCCTGACTTTTTCTTGGTCTCCATTATAATGTAGGTTTAGATGATTCTCTAATAACCTCGATGGCCTTCCAGAGACAATGGGAGAATAATCCTCTGACACTTTAGATCCGAAGGCAGTTGGTTGGACCAGTGCTTATTGAGGGTTGTGACACCCAAGGGGGTGAATACCTATGCAGTCAAGACTTTCTTATTTTTTGTTATGTAAATCCTCGTGGATTGTTTCTGAACTTGTAAACATTTGTGAAGACCAATGGCATAAAATACCAATTAAATCCATTTTACTTCCAGACTGTAAAACTACAAAATGTGGAAGAACTCTAGGGGTGTGAATACTTATGTAAAGCACTGCAAGTGGCTCGTGATTCAAGTGTAACTCCAAAGTTCCCTTGTTGCGGCCATTCATCATTTCCTCACCTGTACAGGTGAAGCCAACTTAAGGGAGGCAAAGGAGCAGTCATCAGCATTGCTTGTGGTCCCCCCTGCATCTGAGGCTTTAGAAGCACCAAATCCAACACTGCATCTATACGGATATGAGTTTTTAATTGCGGTCCACTTTGAAGTTTTTATTATCTCTCGCTGTAAATTAAGCATGCGGGGACTACTGTTGAAAGATGTCCCTTGTCACTATATAAAGAAGAATAAGTGTAACAATGGGCTATAACGTAGATTGATGTTCATTCTGTTCTGCAGGTCCATCAGACGGTCCTACAAGGGGCTCGGGAGCAAAGAGATCTGGAGCAGAAACTGATCAGCATGAAACACAAGGTGAGGATGGTTTTCTTTGAATGTCTGTGTAATGCTCATCCTCTCCCTTCCAAATCATATCTCTCTCTGATCCCCCCCCCCTTATTCCATCCCCACACCCTCTTTTCCCTCCCTTCCCTCTCCTTCCTTCCTTTTCCATTCCTCTCCCATCAATCCCTCATTCATCTCTCGTCCAATTTACATCCCTCCCTGCCCTCCAAGTTCTCTCCCTTCCTTCCCTTCTTCTTCCTTCCCATTCCCTCTCTCCTTCTCACTTCCACCATCTCTTTTCCTTTCATCGCCCATTCCTTTTCCTTTACCTATCCCCCCCTCTTCTCCCTGCTCTCCTCTGCCATCTCTTTTCCTTCCCTTCTCCCATTTATTTTCCTTCCTTCACCTATCCCTTCCTCTTCCTTCTCCCATTTCTCTTCCTACATCTATCCCTCCATCTTCCCTTCTCCCATTTCTCTTCCTACATCTATCCCTCCATCTTCCCTCTCTATTCTACCATCTCTTTTTCTTGCCTTCTCTCATTCTTCTTCCTTCCTTCATCTATCCCTCCCTCTTCCACTCTCCATTCTACCATCTCTTTTTCTTCCCTTCTCCCATTCCTCTTCCTTCTCCCATCTCTTTTCTTTCCCTTATCCCATTCCTCTTCCTTCCTTTGCTGAGTTTTTTTGCCTTCCTCTGGATCAACTGTGGGTATAGGATTGTGAATATGGGATTGTATGGTTGGGTTTTCAATACTGTTTTTTTTTTTTTTTTGGTTGAACCAGATGGACTTGTGTCTTTTTTCAACCTGACTAACTATGGAACTATGTAACTGTAGCAGGCGATATGCCCCTTTCTGAGAGACAGGCACAGCTACTTGCAGGACACCAAACTCCCGAACTGCATACAAAATAGCACTCCAACCTGGAACCTCACGAATAGCTGCTAGCAGACGAACAGGAAAAGCATACATCAGCTTACACTCCTAGCAATCAGTCTCCAACAGCATACAGTGAATCCCCCCAAGAACGAGACAAGGCTCCGTGTGAGGCTCAAGCAGTGGTATATTTATTGAGGGCTACCTGCCCCCATATTTATACAGGTCTCCCACCTGGTGGACACTCCCCTAGGGGACCAAATGGAAGACTGTAACACAAACCGACATGTATCACATTACAGACTCCCAGAAGTAAAGCATCCCCACTCTAGACAAAAGCACTCAGTTAATCAGTAGACATTCCTCAGGAGGGGTCTGCTGGAAACCATCCCCCCCCTCTCTCTAGTTTTCACAGTGACCTCTATCCTGGAGACAATGGAATATATAATTAGGTTTAGCTTCCAGGATAGAGGCAAGACTCCATTACACACATGGGGACCCAAATACAGTATTATGCTTTAAAATATATAAAGTTACTTTTTATACATTAAACATAGACATGTTACATATCCCCAGATAGCTCAGGTCTGAGTGCACATTATTAGGTGAATGGCACTCAGACCCCATGAATACAGTTTAATCGCCATGGAGTCAAAGTCTTTTAAAGTCTGGTCCATAGTCCAAAGGCAGCAGGCGGGCAACCAGGCTCCTCCAATGCAATGGGGCGAGATTGGTCTCGTCACATCTCTCCCCTTTTCCAAAAAGACTAACAGGGTACCTGACCTCCTGCCGGTCAGTGCCCTTGTTAGTCCAGCAGCCCACCCACAAAGCAGAAAAAACAGTACAGCCCACCCACAATAGATGGTCACTACACCTGGGTAGAGGAGAAACTTGTCCATGTCCAGGTGCCTCACCACGGCTGTGTAGGGGACTGGTAGGCTGCCTTGGTGGGTTGCTGAGTGGGCAGAGACCAGTGGTACTCTGTCCTGGTGCCAGCACTACCACCGGAGTAGTCTGGTTGGAGCCTGGTTGCTGGAGACGGACTATGAGGTTACATAGCTCTGCTGCGGAATGGGGAGACCGGTTGTCTCCCCCTTGGATACACAGCTCTGTCGTGGGGGGGTAGGACCGCCCATCCCTACCCCCTGTGTGGTAAGTGCAGAGACCACGGTCCCATCTGCACCGGTGGGGGGCTTACAGTCTCCCCCTGGTACATTAAGCTGCCGCTGGGGAGAGGGGGTAACAAGCTCCTCTCCCGATAGAACACTCTGCCCATTAATGATCCGCTGCTGGGGAGAGGTGGTAACAATCTCCTCTCCCATACATACTTCCAGTCTTTGGGGAGGGAGACCGACTGTCTCTCCTCCCAATACAGATTTCTGCTTCTGGGGAAAGGAGACTGGGCTCTCTATTCCCTGCTGGATACTCTGCCGCTGGGGACTGGAGACTGGGCTCCCAATTCTCGGCACATCACACTGCCGCTGGGGAATGGAGACTGGGCTCCCAATTCCCTGCTGTATCTCCCGCTGGGGAATGGAGACTGGGCTCCCAATTCCCAAAAAATCACACTGCCGCTGGGGAGGGAGGACACTGCTCTCCTCTCCCTGCACTTCACACTGCCTTCCTGGCATATCACTGTGCTGCTGGGGGGCAGGAACAACTACCTCTGCCCCCTGTAACTCAGCCAGCCGCTGGGGAGGGAGGACGCTGCTCTCCTCTCCCTGTACTTCACACTGCCTTCCTGGCATATCACTTTGCTGCTGGGGGGCAGGAACAACTACCTCTGCCCCCTGTAACTCAGCCTGCCACTGGGGAGGGAGGACGCTGCTCTCCTCTCCCTGCACTTTAAACTGCCGCTGGGGAATGGAGACTGGGCTCCCAATTCCCTGCAGGACCGGTGGAGAGACCTCGGTCCCATCTCTACCGGCCACCTGGGGTTCTTCCCAGTAAAACTTTACCATCTCGTCCCCTCTGAATGGGTCTGGCTCTGGGTCTGTCCTGCTGCTCTCCTGCTGAGCCTTCTCATAGTATTGGAACAGCTGCTGGTAGCCCTGTTCTAGCTCCATCTCCCGGGTCACCAGGTGGACCAGGTCTTGCTCAATTTCGTGAGTGTCGTCCCAGTCATACCTGCTCTCCCTCCACTCCAAGAGATCACTGAACCGGGCTTGTGTAGGGCTCCCAAATTCCAGCTCTGAAAAAGACTCCCATAACAAGCCAGGACCATCAAACTCCTCTCCCTCTGGCTTGTCATGCTGTCCAGGGCAGGTACTGTGCCCCATACCACCAGAGCGCCTGGTAGGCATCCTCCAGCCACATCTCCTGCCATACCCGGAACTCCAATTCCTTTACCCATTCCTCCAGGGGCTGCTCTCCCAGGAAGGGCATCCGCAGGGCTAGTCGCTTCTGCAGTCGCTGGTCTTCCTTGGGGAGTCTCTCGCCCCGCTGGTATTCCACCATACCCAGTGCCTGGTACCAGATGCCTTTATGGACTGCATCTCGGTCATCCATGGCACCCTCATCGAACTCCACTGCTGGTTCCATGCTGGTGCTGTCAGGGTCGCTGTACTGGGACATGCGTTGCCCTCAATTGTAAAATCCAGAGCAATGGTGTCTCCCGTAGCTGTCCTTCTGGCTGTAGGAACGATCCCGCCGCTTGCCACCAATTGTAACGGACCGTTTCAGCAGACAAGGGGTTAAAATCCGTTTAGGCGATATGCCCCTTTCTGAGAGACAGGCACAGCTACTTGCAGGACACCAAACTCCCGAACTGGATACAAAATAGCACTCCAACCTGGAACCTCATGAATAGCTGCTAGCAGACGAACAGGAAAAGCATACATCAGCTTACACTCCTAGCAATCAGTCTCCAACAGCATACAGTGAATCCCCCCAAGAACGAGACAAGGCTCCGTGTGAGGCTCAAGCAGTGGTATATTTATTGAGGGCTACCTGCCCCCGTATTTATACAGGTCTCCCACCTGGTGGACACTCCCCTAGGGGACCAAATGGAAGACTGTAACACAAACAGACATGTATCACATTACAGACTCCCAGAAGCAAAGCATCCCCACTCTAGACAAAAGCACTCAGTTAATCAATAGACATTCCTCAGGAGGGGGCTGCTGGAAACCACCCCCCCCCCTCTCTCTGCAGCTAAAGCTAGTTTTCACAGCGACCTCTATCCTGGAGACAATGGAATATATAATTAGGTTTAGCTTCCAGGATAGAGGCAAGACTCCATTACACACATGGGGACCCAAATACAGTATTATGCTTTAAAATATATAAAGTTACTTTTTATACATTAAACATAGACGTGTTACATATCCCCAGATAGCTCAGGTCTGAGTGCACATTATTAGGTGAATGGCACTCAGACCCCACGAATACAGTTTAATCGCCATGGAGTCAAAGTCTTTTAAAGTCTGGTCCATAGTCCAAAGGCAGCAGGCGGGCAACCAGGCTCCTCCAATGCAATGGGGCGAGATTGGTCTCGTCACAGTAACTTCCTTCATCTATCCTCCCTCTTCCCAACTCCCTTCTACCATCTCGTTTCCTTCCCTTCTCCAATTCCTCTTCCTTCCTTCATCTATCCCTTCCTCTCTCCCTTCTACCATCTCTTTTCCTTCCCTTCTCCAATTCCTCTTCCTTCATCTATCCCTCCCTCTTCCCCTCTCCCTTCTACCATCCCTTTTCCTTTCATCTCCCATTCCTCTTACTTCACCTATCCCTCCCTCTTCCCCTCTCCCTTCTACCATCTCTTTTCCTTCCCTTCTCCAATTCCTCTTCCTTCATCTATCACTCCCTCTTCCCCTCTCCCTTCTACCATCCCTTTTCCTTTCATCTCCCATTCCTCTTCCTTCATCTATGCCTCCCTCTTCCCCTCTCCCTTCTACCATCTCTTTTCCTTTCATCTCCCATTCCTCTTCCTTTATCTATGCCTCCCTCTTCCCCTCTCCCTTCTACCATCTCTCGCACAGTACTTGCAGTGGATGAATAGCAAAAATAAGGGGAAATTCTTTAGTCAAGGACTATTAATAGGGTGATTATTCTATTTATTCCTCAACCTTCCCCCAGATCTCCTTCACTTCAGTCACCCATTAGAACAATCCAGGCATTAGTGTTCCATAATTATCTACAGAGTGCCTCCACCGTGCTCTCCAATGTTTGTTCCTCTTTTTTTCACCCTCCTACTTTAGGGTGATGCTCCAAGGTTCTCCTCCTGATCTTTGACCAGTGACCTATTAAAACACTTCCTCTGATCAGATCCCTGGCAGTCATCTCCCCCTTTCCAATTGTTGTATTTCTATTTCCAATCACAACCCGTATATCCCCACACCCATCTCCCCTTCTCCGGGTCACGCAACTTATGGATGGAGCCATGATTGTTCGGATTGCTGAAGATCTTCACCCAGTGACTTTGTCTTCAGTATGTGAACTTCCGGTTCTCCTATCACTTCTCACCAATAAATCCGCATCAAGTCCAAAGAAATGCATCACCTTCGATAAAAATATATCTCAGTGGGTTCATATATAGCTCTTCCCTTGGAATTCCCCAAAGTCACACTGCACACAATCTGAAGGAATGCTGCAGAAACCGTTCGGTACTTTTATTTTCTTCTTCAGTCCTCCAAACCTCACAGCCAAGCATGTTCCACTGACTAAATATTTCTCGTTATTCCAACATTTGATGTAAACTTGAAACTTCATGTTTCTAAATGATCTTTATGGTCCATGTCTTTCCTGCCTGGTGTCCCCATTAACTCCTCATTACCTAAGTGGTTTCTCTAAATCCCGCATGTATAAACCAATCACTTCCATCATGGTTTTCTTGATTCTTCCTCAACAAATCTCATCAACTTTCCACAAATGTCTCTCTTTTATCTTAATTAATGGAGAAATTCCTCTTTGTTGTCTACAACAGAGCTTTGTGAAGTCCACCATGCTGTCTCTGATATAGTTTCAGGTCACACTATGTACTAAACTTAAGCCTGTGAATGTCTCTCCCCTGATTGGACCAGTGTCTTGCGTTGAAGTGGTTGTGGTTTTTAGCAGTGTCTTTTGTTGGCGTGGTTGTGGTTTTTAGCAGTGTCTTTTGTTGGCGTGGTTGTGGTTTTGGGGTGTTGTGTATTTGCTGACTCTCCCCTCTCTTTTTGCAGGATGTTTCGGATGAGGATGCGGTCTTCCAGCATGAAGGAGAAACCTCAGACATAGTGATTGAAGGTTACCTTTTTAAGCGGGCCAGTAACACCTTTAAGACCTGGAGCCGGTGAGGGGGTTTTTATGCTCATTTCAGAGAGGTTGGGGCAGCAGGAATATGGGGGTATAAGGGGGACAGAGATAGGCCAGGATAACAGACACTGGGAGCATTGAAGAGATGGGTGATTGTTGGGGTTTACACCTGAGATTTGGAGAAGGTTTGAGTTGGAATAGGTAAATACAGAAATATATTCCATCAAATCTGAAGTCATAAAGTATACTTATTCTGTCTCCTCTCTAGTCGGTGGTTTTCCATTCAGAATAATCAGCTGGTTTATCAGAAGAAGGTGGTGAGTAGTTTGTTCCTTCTCCCCAGTATCCATGAATACATGGACATTATCTTTACATTTAATAATTAGAAAGTTTGTTTGTATTCCTAGTAAAAATGGTAGGTCTCCATCTAATGTCACTTGCAGATTTGAGGTTCTTCTTGGACTCCAAAAAACAATTTGAGTTCTTCACTGGATTTGAGTGAAGGATTTGAGGTCTTTCTTAAACTCCAGTGAAAAATTTGAGGTTTTCCTTTGGATTCCAGTGAAATTTTTAATGCCTTCCATGGATCCCATTTAAGGAGTTTTTTTTTTTTTACTTCACTGAAATATTTGAGGCCTTGTTTGGATTCCAGGTAAATATTTTCAGATCTTCACTCGACCCCATTCAGTGATTTGAGGTCTTTCCTGGACTCTATTGAAAGATCTGAGGTCTTCATTGGACTTTATTAGAAGAATGAGAGCTTTCTTGTTACTCCAGTAAAGGATTTGAGGTCTTCCGGGGATTCCATTGAAAGATTTGAGGTCTTTCTTGAACTCCAGTGAGTGATTTAAGGTATTTTCTTAAACTAGAATGAAAGATTTGAGGTCTTTAATGGATTTCAGTGAACAATGTGAGGTCTTACTTGGACTCCAGTGAAGGATTTGAGGTCTTCCATGGATTTCAGTAAAATATCTGTGGTCTTCCATGGATTTCAGTAAAATATCTGAGGTCTTCCATGGATTTCAGTAAAATATCTGTGGTCTTCCATGGATTTCAGTAAAATATCTGTGGTCTTCCATGGATTTCAGTAAAATATCTGTGGTCTTCCATGGATTTCAGTAAAATATCTGTGGTCTTCCATGGATTTCAGTAAAATATCTGAGGTCTTCCTTGGACTCTATAAAAAGAATGAGATCTTTCATGGACTCCAGTAAGGGATACGAGGTCTTTTAAGGATTCCATTTAAAGATTAGAGAACTTTCTTGAACGCCATTGAGTGATTTAAGGTCATTCCTGAACTCCTAATAAAAGATCTGAGGTGTTCCTTGGAAAAGATGTTGTAAGATGATGTACAACATTACATTGGCGGTCATTGGGAAGAATGCTCCTTACATTGGTGGTCAGTGGGAAGAATGTCCCTTACATTGGTGGTCAGTGGGAAGAATGCTCCTTACATTGGAGGTCAGTGGGAAGAATGTTCCTTACATTAGCAGTCAGTGGGAAGAATGCTCCTTACATTAGCAGTCAGTGGGAAGAATGCTCCTTACATTAGCAGTCAGTGGGAAGAATGCTCCTTACATTGGTGGTCATTGGGAAGAATTCTCCCCTTTCAGATCCCTAAAAAGATGAATGGTGTCAGTAGGAACTTATCTATGAGGCAGAAATTTCTCATTGTTCAAGGAACCCAGAGCAACCTCTGGAGGAACCCTAGGGTTCCATGGAACCATGGTTGAGATCCCTGCTCGGAAGGGTGATGCCATCTCTGATATCTGGGGATCCTGGGTGTTTGGTGGGACCTCTCTCCCGGGTAATCAGCAGCTTCTGCCATCCTCTATGTCTTGGTATACAATTGTGTAAATTGCTGAACCTTGTGTGATTCTCCCCCAGGAGGCTGTGACGGTTGTTATCGTGGACCTCCGGCTTTGCGCTGTCAAATTGTGTCCCGATGCCGACCGGCGGTTTTGCTTTGAGGTTGTTTCACCATCAAAGTGAGTAGTTGGACTTCCAGCAGCTCTGATATGGTGGGAAGGGAGAGTTGCGGGGGGGGGGGGGGGGGGCTGTTCTCACACTGTCCACCATGCCTGGATGTAGGTTTCTATACGTGTGACAACAGCCTGGTGAGGTCACTGATAGGTTATTTGTTGTCATTATTTTATGTATTTTGCACACTTGCCTGTTCCTGGTTGTAATATTTGGGTTGCAGGTCCTGCATGCTGCAGGCAGAGTCTGAGTGCGTCCTGCAGCTGTGGGTGAGCGCGGTTCAGAGAAGCATCACCACGGCGTACAGCGAAAATAAGAGGGACAGCGGAAGCTTTGTGAGTGACGAAACGCGTCTGTGAGTGAGTCCCATAACGATGTGTAGATGTGTGACATCCTTCTCTTCTCAGAGATTGCCCCGTTTACCGGCCGAGGCTCCGGCACCGCAGAGGGGTGGAGTGCCTGGTGCACAGGATGCTATACTGAGAGTAGCCGGAAATGCGGCCTGCTGTGACTGCCGATCCGCGGAGCCAGAATGGGCGAGCATCAATCTAGGCGTGACCCTGTGTATCGAGTGCAGTGGAATTCACAGGTGAGAAGACCCTGGAAGACCTGACCTCTTACTAACACCTGGGTGACTCAACTACTTACTGACACTGCGATAATCTAACCTCTTACTGACACCTGGATGAGCCGACCCCCCACTGGTACCAGGATGACCAAACCACCTACTGACACCTGGATGAGCCGACCCCCCACTGGTACCAGGATGACCAAACCACCTACTGACACTGGAATGACCCAACATTCTTTCAGAGACCAGGACAGCCCAACTGCTTTCTGACAGGGTGATCAGACTAGCTACCGACACAAGGATTCCCAACCATTTACTGACAATGGGATTCCCAACCACTTACTGACAATGGGTTGACTTGACCGTTAAATGACAACGGGATGACCTGACCTTTTTCTTACACCGAGATGATCCAGCTGCTTACTGACAACCAGATGACCTGAATAATTACGATCACTGGGATGACCCAACCATATACTGACACTGAGATGACCCAACCACTTACTGACACCCAATCTCTTTTTTACACCAGGATAACCCAACTGCTTACTGACACCAGGATGAGCAGACCACTTACTGACACTGAGATAATCCAACCACTTGCTGACAATGGGTTGTCCGAACTGCTCACTGACACCAGGATGACCTGACACCGATTTTTCTCTGGGATGCCCCAACCACTTACTGAGATGATGGCCCAAACAATTACTAACACTGAGATAACCCAACAGTTACTGATAATGGAATGTCCGAACTGCTTACTGATACCAAGATGACCTGACCTTTTTCTTACACTGAGATGATCCTGCCGCTTACTGACAACCAGATGACCTGAATAATTACGATCACTGGGATGACCTAACCATATACTGACACTGAGATGACCCAACCTCTTTCTTACACCAGAATAACCCAACCTCTTCTTTACACCAGGATAACCCAACTGCTTACTGACACCAAGATGACCATACCACTTACTGACACTGAGATAACCCAACCAGTTACTGATAATGGGTTGTCCGAACTTCTTACTGGCACCGGATGGCCCAACCGTTTACTGACAAGATGACCCAAAAAATTACTGACACTGGGATTCCCAACCACTTACTGAAAATGAGTTGACTGAACTGCTTACTGACACCAGGATGATCTGACCTCTATTTTGCTCTGGGATGGCCGAACTGCTTACTGACAAGATGACCTAAACAATTACTGACAATGGGGTGACCCGAACCTTGTCTCAATAGTCGGCAGCAGAGACTAAACTGACAAGATGGACTAAACTCCTCCACCAGATCCTGTGCCTCTCTGTGCAGCCACAGCAACCCCTTGTCTCCTCCCCCTCAGCATTCAGCAGACTCTGGCAACTATTTCCAGCCCTCCTCTGGTCCTCCTTCAGCCCCTGCACTTTCTGCTTTCCAGCTCTGCCCCCAGTTTCTTCCCAGCAGCAGCATAAGTTAAGGGGGTGCACTGTGATATAAGGGAGGGTGAGGGACTGTTGACTTCTGATGGGGGGGCTCTTGACATCCAGCCTTACAGATACCACCGGCCCTTTGAGGGCAACTGTGATGCTGATGCGGCCCGTGATGAAATTCAGTTTGACACCCCTGCTCTAGAATCATGACTAATCATGGTCAGAGGTGTAACGGAACCGCGACCCACACTGTGCTTGTGGATGTCCTTCAGTATACGGCCTCCTTCAGTCTTGAACATAGATATCAAATATTCCAGCTGCCCCCATACAAAGCTAGCCGACATCTTAGCTTGTACTGGAACCTTCTCCTTTATTTAACAGTCACACAGTTTATATACAGCCAGTTTATATACAGCCTGGACCTCCCCCTCCTGATCAGATTACCCCATCAGGTCAGGGGTTGCCTGATTACATTATCATATGCAGATGAAATTGTATACAGAAATATAACTAACCTGAATGAATTATCTAGCCATCTGGATAGAAACCATATGTGAGTTCATTAACAATGGGACAGACAGGCTTAACAGAATAAACATCACACCTCAATACACAGACAATTGGAAAAGACCGCCAGTGACAGACTGTCTGTTTCTGACATTGAAGTACAATACACATTATCATAAGTGTAAACACTGAACCCATTTAAAGCAATCCAAACCATATTCTCAGTGTCCATTAAGTATCTGTCTTTCACTCTCAATGACGGTGAGTACCGTCACAGCTAGCTTTGTATGGGGGGCAGCTGGAAAATCTGATATCTATGTTCAAGACCAAAGGAAGCCGTATACTGTGGGAAGTCCACAAGAACAGTGTGGGTCGCGGTTACGTTACAAAAGGTAAGAATGAACCTTAATTGTCTGCATGTCTTCTGGTCCCTCTATCCAATAACCTCTTCTCTTCTCTCTCACAGGAGCCTGGGCGTCCATTTCTCCAAGGTCCGATCACTAACACTTGACACCTGGGAGCCAGAGCTTGTTAAGGTGATGGTTTTGGGGACATTGTTGGGTGAAGTGGGCAATGTTGGATTTGGAGATGATGTCCAGTTTCTGGTGGGAAATGTTTGGCTTTGGTCCGATGTCAAGTTTGGGGTATTATCTGAAGTGAACATCTACAATGATCTCCAGTTTCTGGTGGGAAAGGTTTGGTTCTGCCCCGATATCTGCTATGGGGCTTTATCTGAAGTAAACAACCATAATGATATCCAGTTTCTGGTGAGAAATGTTTGGTTTTGGTCTGATGTCGGGTTTGGGGTATTATCTGAAGTGAAAATCCACAATAGCCTCCAGTTTCTGGTGAGAAAGGTTTGGTTTTGGTCTGATGTCTGGTTTGGGGTATTATCTAAAGTGAACATCCACAATGATCTCCAGTTTCTGGTGGGAAAGGTTTGGTTCTGCCCCAATATCTGCTAATGGGGCTTTATCTGAAGTAAACCTCCACAATGATATCCAGTTTCTGGTGAGAAATGTTTGGTTTTGGTCTGATGTCTGTTATGGGGTATTATCTGAAGTGAACATCTATATTGATATCCAGTTTCCCATGGGAAAGGTTTAGCTTTGGTCTGGGGTGACACCTGAGATATTTCATGTTAAGTGGAATGGTTGGCTTATTGAAGGGTGAAGGGTGTTAGAGTTGTCGCTCCTGCTTTTGGTTGGTCATTTTGAGTACAGGCAGTCCCCGGGTTAAAAAAAGGGTGGAACTGTAGGTTTGTTCTTGTGACAGGAGTCACTTTGGCTGGGGGGCTTGTGGAACCAAGATTACTTTAGAGAGGTCAGGAAACTCCTTGTCCAGCTTCCCGAGCCCCTCTTCTGTGTAAGTCACCCGGTGTCTATTAGGGGCACAGGGTGACCAAGAACCCCAGTCGGTCTGCATTAATCAGACTCGCTGTACAACCACACCGGACTCAGCATTTCCTGGTACCCCGGTTATCCTGGGTTCTATATGTGTGGTTTGTATTGAAAGAGTGAGGGGCTCTTTTGCTTGGTACAATATTTCTGGACAATGTCCCTCAAGAAATATATAGAGATACACAATTTGACTTGTCAGATTGCTTGAGTGTTGTTGGAGTCTCTCATAGACCCTTGCTAGATAGTGGGGTGGGGTGGGATTTGTTATTGTTAAGTACCTGTATTCCATTGTTCTATTGTTTCTGTCTGCCTTAACATCAACCTATTATGGGATGTATATGTGTATGTTGATTGGCTGCTAAGAGGGAGGGGGTTGTCCCAAAGTGTATATCTCTTTGTGCCTGTGTTTGAATAAACAGTTTTATCCTGGTTTCCTCCAAAACTGGTACTGTCGAGTTCTTGGGGTAACTATAGCCAGATTCATGGATCTCATGTTCCAGAGCTTAGGAAGCAGCTTCTTGGCAGAGATACCCAGTCGGGTGTCCCGGAGTCCGTCATAGTTCTTAAGTCGTATTTGTTTGTATTAGCTGGGAATATTTAACATTTATTTGTCTTTCATTACAGCTCATGTGTGAACTTGGGAACAACACAATCAATGCCATCTATGAGGCTCGAATTGATGAGATGAACATCAAGAAACCAACCTCTTCCAGTACACGGTGATGTCAACACTCCACTCTTCCCAATCCTTTGTATCATCTTCAGCTTTCACCTGTGACATGGCAGACTTACCCTTCCATTGGGATCATCTTTATCCTTTGTTAATGACATCATATGGTCCCCACCTTCCACTTATGACCTCATGTAATCTGTAGCCTTCACCCCATGACCTCATAGGTGTTCCATCCTTCTCAGTCTTCTCCTATGATATTCAACTTACACTGAGCGGGCTGCTGAATCTTTCTACGCTGGTTCCATTTTCTTTTGTCTGGTCTGTGTCTTTGAATAGCTGTAGATGGAATTTTATTTCAACAATTTGACCCTTATTAGAGTTTAATATACATATATATTTGTCACAAATGTCATATTACAGGTACCATCTAATGGCTGTACGCTTTCTTTCCTCTGTATTGAGATTGCATCTATTGCATATAATTTTCAGCATGCAGGCTCTTTGTTCACGCTTGCTCTTTAGAGTTCTAATTGTCATTGAGCCATGGTATGAATCCAGTATAGTTCTTCTGTCCATAGACCATCTGTGAGCCTCCCCAAAGGCAGGACTGGCTGGGTGACTCTTCTGAAGAAGGGAAACCACTCAACATAACCAGTTCTGTACTTCTGATTCTAGCAGCGAGAAGGAAATCTGGATCAAAGCAAAATACGTGGAGAAGAAATTCATCACCAAACTTCCCCAGACGGCTTTGCGCAGTAACCCGCATCACGGTAACATGACCGCTCGTCCCATCAGCAACCCAGAGAGCAGGACCCTGGAGGTCAGACCCTCTGCCATATCCAGCAAGTGGCCACCCAGCAGCATAGAGAAAGAAGGCAGCCGGATGGATGAAAGTCTCAAAAAGGCCAACAGAGAGGTGGAGCCTGAGCTTAACCGACCAATCAGCCGACTGCACAGGCCCCCTAAACCTCACCTGAAACCAAAGCCAGGGACGGCTCCTTCCCCACCCAGTGGTAAGTTTCTGCAGAATGGATTCTATATAGACATAGACGTGTTTCTACAGCTCATGAAGTATCCCCACTAAGAGTAGAGCAGAATTCTGTGCCATGGACCCCTCTTATTTGTCCATCATGTCTCATCTTTCCACTGTGTCTCTACACAGCTGCCAAATTTAGAACGGGGGATGGGAATGACGTGCGAAATCTACACCCAGGGGCACTTCTATACCGTGCTGCTGAACACCGCTATCTTCCCACCATGGCAGACGCCCTGGCGCATGGTGCAGACGTGAACTGGGTACGCAGTGACGAGGATGGGCGGACGCCACTTATCCGAGCTGTGCTCTCTGTAGGTGCCTTCAGTCACTTAACTGCTGTATTGTCTATATTCTGCATAACGTCACCCTCCACTAACAATAAAACTTTGTGGCTTTCAGGATTCTCTTGTTGCCTGCGAGTTTCTTCTGCAGAATGGGGCAAGTGTCAATCAGGCTGATAAAGATGGTCGAGGACCCCTCCATCACGCCACGCTGCTGGGCTACACGGGGTAAAATGCTTTCCCTGGAACTGATGGTGACATGGGGGCTGTTGGTGCCTCCTCTCTTTTTTGTTGTCCTTCCATTCTTTGTCATGCCTCACCTCTTCCCTCGATGGTTCTCATCCGTCATCTAACATTGTCCTTCTTATTGACATGTCCTATCTTATCCATTCTCTTCTTTCTGTGTGTGTCATCGTTCATTGTTCGTTCTTCATTGCTTCTTCCATTGACGGATCACATCTCATCCATCATCAAACATCGTCCTTTCACTAACGTGTCATCTTTTCTTGTGTGTCTTTCCTCATCTCTTCCATGGATGGGTCTCATCCATAGTCTCAGATCTTCTCTGATGTCCTCATATCTCATTGTACTTCTTGAATTGTCTCTTCCATTGATTGTTGTCATCTTTCATCTCAGATTGTCCTTTTCATTGATATGTCTCTTCTTATTATTTGTCGTGGATAATGCCAATTCTCTTCCATTGATGGTTCTCATCCATTATCTAATGTTGTCCTTTTCACCATGTCCTATCCCAACATCTATTGTATCTCATTTATTGTGCGTCCTGCATTGTATCTTCCATTGATGGTTCTCATCCATCATCTAATGTTGTCCTTTTCACCATGTCCTATCCCATCATTTATTGTGTGTCCTGCATTGTATCTTCCATTGGTGGTTCTCATCCATCATCTCAGATTGTTGTTTTCTCTTACATCTTATCTCATCATTCGCTGTACTTCCTCTATCATAATCATATAGTTGATGGTTTTCATCCATTATCTTAACTTGTCCTTTTCACAGACCTTTCCTATTCCATCATTCATTTTATATACTACATCGTTCCTTCCATTGATGGTTCTCATCCTTCAGCTCGCATCATTCTTTCACTAACATGTCCCATGTTATCTTTCATTGTGCGTCATGCCTCGTCTCTTCCATTGATGGGTCTCATCCATAATCTCAGATTTTCACTGACGTCCCATCTCATCTTTCATTGTACGTCCTGCGTTGTATTTTCGTTTGATGGTTCTCATCTTTCATCTCAGATTGTCCTTTTCACTAATATGTCTTTTATTTGTTGTGTGTCATGCCTCTTCCCTTCCATTAATGGTTCTCATCCATCATTTATTGTTGTCCTTTTCACCAAGTCCTCTCATCTTTTTGAGTAAGATTGTGTCATTAAGATGGAGCAGAGCATAGACAAAAGTACAGACTGGTACCTACAATCCCTGATATAATAATTAAACATCAAAGACTGATGAATCTTGCCAACCAATGGCGGTGTGAGGGCTAGGGAGAAGGGGACTTTAATGGTACCCAATAACAGGTTTAGACCACAAATGAGTCAAATCTACATACAAACTTTATTATAATTTATTACATCAAACAATTGTACATAAAGCAAAAGACATGCACAAACATTGAAAGACTAGGCTTATAGAAACAGTATTGGTTTCTCAGTATAACCTCAGGTGATCAGCCAATACAGCTAGTATCCACAGATAGTGCCCGACATGTTTCCCTGTCGCTTCCTCAGGGGCAAGTAACTGTAGACGGATGATCTTAAAGGTTCTATATTGGAATATAGACACAATGTTATTACTTATAATACAACATTCCGCTGGGTAAGTCACCAACACCACACCGTGCATGCTCACCGAATGACCCCCACCTCCAGTGAATAGATGGAACAGACATAGACTAGAGGGCATGCAAGGAAAAGTCTCCCCGTGGGACGAGTGCCGGAGCCGGTATGTAATTATATATTACATAGGATATAATTCATATTCTAGGGTGCAAACAGTTATACACCTCTCATCTTTTATTGTATGTCCTCATTGTATTTTCCAATGATGGTTCTCATCTTTCAATGTGGGACATGCCTTTGCCTCTTGCATTGGTGCTTCTCCTTCATGATCTCAGATTGTTGTTTTCATTGACATCTTATCTCTTCTTTCACTGTACTTCCTGCATCATCTATCTGATAGTTCTCATCCATCACTTCAACTTGTCCTTTTCACAGACCTGTCCTATCTCATTTTTCATTTATATGCTGCATCGTTCCTTCCGTTGATGGCTCTTGTAATGGAACTTCGACCCACACTGTGTTTGTGGGCTCCCGTCAGTATATGCCTTCCTCCCAGTCTTGAACATACAGTATATACCAGATTTTCCCAGCCGCCTTCATACAAAGCTAGCCGACAACTTAGCTTGTACTGGAATCTCCCTTTATTGAACAGTCAGACAGAATTATCATATGCAGATGAAATTGTATACAGAAATAGAATTAACCTGAACTAATTATCTAGCCATCTGGACAGAAACAATGTGAGGTCATTAACATTCAACAATGGAACAGACAGACTTAACACAATCCACATCCCACCTCAATAGATAGACAATAGGGAGTTCCTGCTAGTGACAGTCTGTCCCTCTCCTACATTGACGTACATGGAATACACATATAAGCATTGCTTTACATATTTAAGAGTCACAGACTTCATGGCTACAAGCTATAGGTCTCACAGTGTAAAGTGGGATCAAATCTTCATATTTCTTGAGAGATATTGTTGATAAATATTTCAAATCTGTAAAGAAAAGCGCACGCAACCTCGGGCAATAACGCTTTAATAAAGGACAACAACACAGTACATTGGAATTGCACTCACACTTTTCCTTTAAGACAATCGCTTTACAGCATTCCAATAGGAGCTACTCGCTCCTCCCGTCCCTCCAGATGGTGACTCTGCGGTCTCCTCATTCGCGGCTGCCGCCGCTGTATCCCCGCTCTCCTTCACTTCCTGTGTTGCCTGGTCACCGGATGCCGGTTCTAGTGCGACCTGAGGAGGGACCTGAGGAAGGAGGCCCCGCCTCCGAATTGCGTTGTCCGTAGTAACAGCAGAGGCAGTGCACCCGTGTCTTGAATCTCCCACCTCGCAGCTCCGTACAACTTGTGGCTCCGGCTTTGGCTGAGGCTCTCCTGAGGCGCCGTAGATTACGTTGGTATAGTGTGCAGGCGCACTAGAACCGGCATCCGGTGACCAGGCAACACAGGAAGTGAAGGAGAGCGGGGATACAGCGGCGGCAGCCGCGAATGAGGAGACCGCAGAGTCACCATCTGGAGGGACGGGAGGAGCGAGTAGCTCCTGTTGGAATGCTGTAAAGCGATTGTCTAAAAGGAAAAGTGTGAGTGCAATTCCAATGTACTGTGTTGTTGTCCTTTATTAAAGCGTTATTGCCCGAGGTTGCGTGCGCTTTTCTTTACAGATTTGAATTGTTTTGATCCGCCCCCCCCCCCCCAGTGGAGTGAGAGAGGAGCAGCAGCAACCAGGACATACAAACAAAGGAGGTGAATACATGGACAGCGCCATGGGCTGGTGAAGTACTCCTCTTTGTACTTGTTGTATATCAGCATGTGCAGGATCTGTCCTTTTTGATTGTTGATAAATATTACTGTCCCATTTGAAGTTATCCAAACCATATTCTCAGTGTCCATTAAGTATCTGTCTTTCACTCCCAGTGACGGTGAGTACCATCACAATTCTCATCCTTTATCTTACATTGTTCCTTCACTAACATATCCCCTGTCCTCTTTCATTGTGGTTCAGGCCTTGTCTCTTCCATTGATGGTTCTCATCCATCATCCAACATTGTCCCTTTCACTGACATGTCCCATGTTATCCATGCTCATCTTTTTTTTTGTGTCCCTTCCTTCCATTGGTGGGGCTCAACCATAATCTCAGATCGTTCTTGCCATTCCATCTCATCTTTTATTGTATGTCCTGCATTTTATCATCCAATAATGGTTCTCCTCTTTCATCTCAGATTGTCTACAGTATTTCACTGATATGTCTCTTATTATTCATTGTGTATCATGGATCTTACCTTCCATTGATGGTTCTCATCCATCATATAACGTTGTCCTTTTCACCATGTTGTATCTCTGCATTGTTTCTTCCAATGATGGTTTTCATCTTTCATCTCTGATTGATCTTTTTACTGACATGTTCCATCTTATCTTTGTTGGAGGTCATGCCACTTCTCTTCCATTGGTGGTTCCCATCTGTCATCTGGTGCTTTTCCACTGCATGGAACCGAACGGTACGGCTCTCTAAACAGTACCACCTCAGTTGTGCTTCCAAGAGGGCCGTACCGGTACCATATCCCACAATCCTTTGCATGCAGCCTTGACTGTTTGTCACTACTAGCCACTGATTGGTCAGAGAATCGTTGTTATCCCACCCACTTACTTTAGTACTACTTTAGTGGAAAAGCAAACCGTACCGTACCGAACCGTTCCGACACTATACCATGCGGTACCATGCAGTGGAAAAGCCAAGCAGGGCCAAGTGGAGCCAAGCCGGTACTTGCAGTGGAAAAGTGCCAAAATGCTGTTCTTTCCACTGACATGTTCTATCTCACCATACCTGTTGTATCGTCCGCCCCCATAGAAAGATGGGTTTCGCCGCCAGAGATGTTCTCTTCCCCCTAGTGGGAGGGATGCTGTAGAGTAGAGCAGGAACCGCTCTTACCATAGCTAGGGATTGAGCGATCCAAGCAGAAGGGAGATAGAGCTGGTATAGCCTTCTCCCACAAACATGAGATGACACTCTATGCTGTGAGTCTAAACAGGAACTGTTTATTAAATTCCAAGACATACAGTTTTACACACAGTTAGGGAAACTCCCCTTAACCTTGCCAAAGGGAGGGAAGGGGACAAGGACCAACCAATGGGAACTGAACATTTGTCCATTGAAACAGGCTACAGATAACCAAATGGGAGTATGGTAAACAGGCATTCTCTCAATACACACCCCCTGCAGAGAGATGTCTCCAGTCCAGACCATTGTCTGTGTCATGAATCCACACACTTAGACACAGAAACAGGGGGGGGGGGGGGGGAGAAGGGCTGTAGCATTACATTACATTAACTCAATGCCATGAATCATGCCATCTTCAGTTGTTCAGAAGATGAATAAAGGGAACATAAAATGAAATAAAAGGCAATGTCCCAAACTCATAGGAAAATGATACGAAGGGGTTTACAATCCAGGGACAGGGTGATCCGTCACACATAGTGACGATTAGTACCGTCACACCTGTCATATCACCTCCTAAACCCTTGTCTCCACCCCTGGCACTCATTCATACCTCAACACCTCCCTTCCTCCACCTCTGGTGTCACCTGTCTCCTCTCATGGTGTCTTTTCTCTCTGTGTTGTGTCCTCCAGGTTGGCTTGTTTGTTTCTGAAGAGAGGAGCTGACATTAATGCCTTGGACAACGAAAAAAAAGATGTCCTTTCCATCGCCATAGAAAAAGCCAATGCTGACATTGTAACCTTGTGAGTAGAAGGAAAGGTGGGATTCTGGGGAAAGCATGGATAGGAATGTTAAACATGGCTGAGAACACCAAACACACGTTAAGTCCGGCCAACCACCGGACCTATTTCTGAGAATGCGATAGGTACAGGGCCGCCCTGACCAAATGGGTGTAAATATAAGCAGATCTGGGTCATGGAATGCCACAAACAGGGTCAACGATTGTTAAGAGGAGGGTCACAAGAGGTCAAGATGTTACTTTAGGTGACAGAGAACCGGAGAGTCCTTCTCCTTCACCCAGGGGCGTACCTAGAGCATTTGGCACCCGGGGCGGATCCTATATCTGGCACCCCCCCCCCCCAGGCAACGAACATTGACGTGTCATGTGTAAAATGTATGGAGACCCCCTTTTACATTACACAGAACCCTTACCCCTGGACCCCTTTACATTACACAGCCCCTGTACCCCTGGACCCCTTTACATTACACAGCCCCCTTACCCCTGGACCCCTTTACATTACACAGCCCCTGTACCCCTGGACCCCTTTACATTACACAGCCCCTGTACCCCTGGACCCCTTTACATTACACAGCCCCTTACCCCTGGACCCCTTTACATTACACAGCCCCTGTACCCCTGGACCCCTTTACATTACACAGCCCCTGTACCCCTGAACCCCTTTACATTACACAGCCCCCTTACCCCTGGACCCCTTTACATTACACAGCCCCTGTACCCCTGGACCCCTTTACATTACACAGCCCCCTTACCCCTGGACCCCTTTACATTACACAGCCCCTGTATCCCTGGACCCCTTTACATTACACAGCCCCCCATTGGAACCCTTTACATTACACAGCCCCATCCCCCATACAACCCTTTACATTACACAGCCCCCCAATATAACCCCTTTACAATACAAAGCCCCCCCCCATACAACCCCTATACAATACAAAGCCCCCCCCCCTACAACCCCTATACAATACAAAGCCACCCCCCCAAAAAAAGAACCCCTTTACAATACAAAGTCACCCCCCCCTCAAAATAACCCCTTTACAATACAAAGCCCCCCCCCTCAAAATAACCCCTTTACAATACAAAGCCCCCCCCGCCCCCCCCTCAAAATAACCCCTTTACAATACAAAGCCCCCCCCTCAAAATAACCCCTTTACAATACAAAGCCCCCCCCGCCCCCCTCAAAATAACCCCTTTACAATACAAAGCCCCCCCCCTCAAAATAACCCCTTTACAATACAAAGCCCCCCCGCCCCCCTCAAAATAACCCTTTTACAATACAAAGCCCCCCCCCCCTCAAAATAACCCCTTTACAATACAAAGCCCCCCCCCCCTCAAAATAACCCCTTTACAATACAAAGCCCCCCCCCTCAAAATAACCCCTTTACAATACAAAGCCCCCCCGCCCCCCTCAAAATAACCCGTTTACAATACAAAGCCCCCCTCAAAATAACCCCTTTACAATACAAAGCCCCCCCCCCCAAAATAACCCCTTTACAATACAAAGCCCCCCCCCCCCTACCTTTTTAGGAGGAGAGCGGAGGAGGAGGAACTGTTTAAAGCAGAGAGGATGTGAGAGAGTCACTGTCACTCCCGAGCCCTGAATACACAGCGATCGGCGCCTCGGCGGGAACTGCAGAAGTTACTATGCTGGTTAATGAGCAGGTGATTGGTTGATTGGTGATTGGTTGATAGGCGGTCCTAGCAACCAATCGCCTTCTCATTAACCAGCATAGTAAACTGCGGCAGTGCCGATCGCTGTGTATTCAGGGCTCGGGAGTGACAGTGAGTCTCTCACATCCTCTCTGCTTTAAACAGTTCCTCCTCCTCCGCGGTGGAAGCAGTCTGGCGGCCGGCCCCGGGTGTCACCCTGATCTTCCCTGACACACTGACACCCCCCTAATGTGTGGCACCCGGGGCGGACCGCCCCCCCGCCCCCCCTATTGGTACGCCACTACCTTCACCTAAAGTCCTCTGTTCAATTTTTTGTCATATTACGTTTTCAGAGGACCCAAGAAATAGGTTTGCTGAGGGCCCCAATTTTCTTTAATTTCCCGTGCTGTAGTAAATCTTTCCTCATCATACAATCACCAAGAAATCTATCTAGATGTTTTCCTGTCACCCATTGTAGATGGCCATATAATGATTTACTAGACAGAAGGGCTTTGTCATCGTTTTCCTCTGTGTCAGGTGACCGGCCTTCCTTCAAGGGTGACATTTCATAGTTCGCTTTGACCTGATGTAGTAAAAATTGGTGTTTGTTCCCATTCTGTCCTGTTACTGGTTTACGAAGTTCTTTGTAGTGTTCTGGGGCAAAGGTCGCCACAAGCCCGCAGCCAACATATGATAACAAATGTCACCTGAACCTTCAGGCCAACCCGTCAACTCAAAAAAATCTTCTACTGAGTCTCATGTACTGACATTGGGCTACCGTCATAATATACATCCCATAATAATCTACTGACACTGATCTACCATCATATAAATAACATTCTATTGTCTTGTTCACCACATTGGGCCGTTATATCTCCGAATGTCAGATGGACATTACAGGTGTCACAAGAAATGTCCCACATGATACTTCTTGTCAGTGGGACGGGTCCTTGCTGATGGTCATCAACTGTAAAGGCTCTGCAAAGGTGGGATATCTCATGTACATGCTCTGAACGGTGGGAAATCACATGAGCATACTCTATAGGGGTGGGACATCACATATACAGTACATGCTCTGCATAGATGGGATATCACATGTAAACGCTCTGCATAGATGGAATATCACGTGTAGGTACTCTGCAGGGGTGAAATATGTAGGGGGTTCTTCACTGTCAGAGCAGTAAGGACGTGGAATTCTCTTCCACAAGCAGTCGTATCAGCAGGGAGCATTGATAGTTTCAAAAAACTATTAAATGGGCACCTTAAAGACCACAACATAGAGGGGGTATACAATGTACAACATATAGGGATATACAATGTACAACATACAGGGGGATACAATGTACAACATACAGGGGTATACAATGTACAACATACGGGGGCTATACAATGTACAACATACGGGGGGGTATACAATGTACAACATACGGGGGGTATACAATGTACAACATACAGGGGTATACAATGTACAACATAGAGGGGGTATACAATGTACAACATATAGGGATATACAATGTACAACATACAGGGGGTATACAATGTACAACATACAGGGGTATACAATGTACAACATACAGGGGGTATACAATGTACAACATACGGGGGCTATACAATGTACAACATACGGGGGGTATACAATGTACAACATACAGGGGTATACAATGTACAACATACAGGGGTATACAATGTACAACATACAGGGGGTATACAATGTACAACATACAGGGGTATACAATGTACAACATACAGGGGTATACAATGTACAACATACGGGGGGTATACAATGTACAACATACAGGGGTATACAATGTACAACATACAGGGGGTATACAATGTACAACATACAGGGGTATACAATGTACAACATACAGGGGTATACAATGTACAACATACAGGGGTATACAATGTACAACATACGGGGGGTATACAATGTACAACATACAGGGGTATACAATGTACAACATACGGGGGGTATACAATGTACAACATACAGGGGTATACAATGTACAACATACAGGGGTATACAATGTATGGTTAACAGCAAACACACACACACACATCATAGGTTGAACTGGATGGACTGATGTCTTTTTCAACCTCACTAACTATGTAGATATCACGCGTAAGTGCTCTGCAGGGGTGGGGCATCATGTGTGCGTGCTCTGCAGGAGCTGGACATCACAGAATATGTAGATAACATGAGCATCACTCCAAAGATGTCTCTGGACCTACCAAACCAGAAATGTGCTGGCATTAGACACCTTCTATCCCCCTCCCAGCATGAAACTGATCAACCGAGTGTAGGTCACATGACTAAAAGAGTGGGTGGGCCAGGAGGACTAACATACACATATATATGGCTGATGGTGCCATTTGGTTTGTTGGTAAATGGCAGACTAGTCTATAATGGGGATGTATAAAGAGGGTCAGGCTATGACTATTATGTCTCGTCTTCCATCTTAGGCTGAGATTGGTGAAGATGAGGGAGGCGGACATCGCTCTTGGCCAGGCTGGTGAGTATGTTGGATCATGGAGGACTATGGTCTATAGAGTGCTTGGTGTGGTATTTTATCCACTTTACATGTTGGGCAGTGGGAGAGGGATGTGGGGGGTAGAGGGTCACAGTGGTGGGAGAGGGATGTGGGGGGGGCAGAAGGTTACGGTGGCGGGAGAGGGAAGTCGGTTGAGGGTCACAGTGGTGGGAAAGAGATGTGGAGGTTCATGGTGGTGGGATAGGGATGGGGGGATCAGGATAAGACATAGATGTATTTTATTGGGATTTTATGTGATAGACCGACACAAAGTGGCCATAATTGTGAAGTGGAAGGAAAATGATAAATGATACAAATAAATCTGTGAAAAGTGTGGGGGGCATTTGTATTCACCCCCTTTACTCTGATACCTATAAAATCTAGTGGAACCAATTGTCTTCAGAAGTCACCTGTAGCGGCCGCCCCCGATGGAAAGAGGGGTTCCGCCGCCAGAGATGTTCTCTTCCCCCTAGTGGGAGGGATGCTGTAGAGTAGAGCAGGAACCGCTCTTACCAGAGCTAGGGATTTAGCGATCCAAGCAGAAGGGAGATAGAGCTGGTATAGCTTTCTCCCACAAACATGAGATTACACTCTATGTTGAGGGTAAGCAAGAAGAACTGTTTATTGAACCCACTCACACACATTATATACACTATCAGGTCAGGTGAGTCTGATTACATTATCATATGCAGATAAAATTGTATACAGAAACAGAATTAACCTGAACTAATTATCTAGCCCTCTGGCCAGAACAATGTGGGCTTATTAACATTTAACAATGGGACAGGCAGACTTAACACAATCCAAATCCCACCTCAAAACACAGACAGTATCAGCATATTCAACAATGTGTGGAAGACAGGTGGGTGAGCTGATGATATTAGCAATCTGCTATGAGTCCGACTGTTCGGTTGTTTGTTAGGTTGATGAATGAAGTGAACATAAAATGGAATAGAAGGCAATGTCCCGACTTCATAGGAGAATGAAACAAAGGGGTTTACAATCCAGGGACAGGGTGATCCGTCACAGTGCTCCTCCCTTTGTGGAACACTCCAGCAGACCCGGTATGACCCTTTTCAGGTCAACTTGGGGATGTCTGGATTTAGGTTAGGTCCTGAGTTCCATTTACCGGGACAATCCATCGGTGTTGCCGTACTGCTTACTGGGCCGATAGTGGATGGTAAAATTGTAGGGCTGTACTGCTAAGAGAGTGGACAGGCCGTCCGCTCTCATCTGATTCCCCATAGAGAGCAGCGGGGCTCTGACACCTCCCTCTCTGCACACAGTGCGGAGATGGAGCTGTCATCCGCCTGCTCGGCGGGGATCGGCGGATCGATCCCTGCTGAGCAGAGAATGGTCCGTTACGGACAGCGCACCATGTGAAAGGAGCCTAAGGGGTTTGTTTTTTCAGTGCCCACACCAAGGCTAAACATTCTTTTTTCACTGCTGCATAGCTCACCTCCTGGGGTAACAGCTTTCTACTGGAGGTACGCGACAGGGTGCTCTCCTCCAACTTGACTTAAGACTGCCCCCAGTCCAAACGTGGAAGCATTTGTGTGTACAATAAACCGCTGGTTAGGAACTGGTGCAGCCAAGACAGGAGCATTACTTAGGGCTTGTTTTAGTGACTGAAAAGCGGCCTCACATGCTGGAGACCACAGGACCTGCCTAGGTAAGTTTCTCTTTTTCAGGTCGGTCTCGGGTATGGCAGTGGTGCTGTAGTCAGGTACAAAATGTCTGTAATGCCCAGCAGTTCCCAGAAAAGCCAATACTTGAGTTTTAGTATGGGTTGTTGGCCAGTTTGTGATGGCTTCAATTTTAGCTGGTTCTGGTCGCTGCTTTCCACACCCCACCAGTGGCCCAAATACTGGACTTCAGCCATGCCAACACGGCACTTGTCTGGTTGCAGAGTCAGGCCAGCAGTCCAGGTCTGATCCAGTACTGCCCCTACATGTTCCAAATGTTCTTCCCATGACTCACTGTAGATCGCAATGTCATCCAGATACGCACAGGCGAAGTCCTGGAAGCCATTGAGTTCATCCACCATGCGCTGGAAGGTGGCCGGGGCATCCTGAATGGCAGGAATTAAAACTGGTACAAGCCAAACAGGGTGATGAAGGCTGACTTAGGGATAGCTTCCTCAGCCAGGGGTATCTGCCAATAGCCTTTGCACTTTGCACAGGTCTATGGTAGTCAGATAGGCGATCTAGCAGCTCGTCTATTCTGGGCATCGGGTACGCATCCGTAACAGTCCGGCCATTTAATCGCCGGTAGTCCACGCAGAACCGGGTGGTTCCATCTGTCTTAGGGACGAGGACTACCGTGGAGGCCCACGGACTGTCAGAGGGTTCGATGACACCTAGCTGTAACATTTCTTGTATCTCCCTTCGCAATCCCTCTCGGACTGCTTCAGAGACACGGTAGGGAGGTTGTCTAAGGGGAGCTTGCCCGTGGGTTTCTACTTTGTGGGTAGCTAACGTGGTGTACCCTGGCTCTTGGGAGAAGGTCTGTTTATTTTCTAATAACTGATGAGCCTGTTCCTTCTCTGTCTCTGTTAGCCTAGCTCCTAACTTCACCTGACTGATAAGGTCGGTCTGCGCATCTCTTTCTAGTAGGTCGGGGAGGCTGTCTGGGTCATCTGTAACTTTGGCGCATATAGCGGCTATGTCCTCCTGCCTCTCTTGATACTCCTTGAGCATATTAATATGAAAGGAACGTCGTATCCTCTCATCGGCACAGCTGGCAACTATATAAGTGGTGTCACAGAGTTGTTCCACCACCTGGTAAGAACCCTGCCATGATGCCTGAAGTTTGTCCTGTCTGGTAGGCTTTAAGACCAGAACCTTCTGCCCCACCTGGAACGCACGCTGGTGTGCACCCCAATCATACCAGACCTTCTGTCGCCCCTGGGCCACCTGGAGATTGCCTTTTACCAACCTAGCCAACTGCTCCAGTCGGTCCCTGAGTTCCAGGACATATGGCACGATGGGGGTCCCTTTGTGTTCCGTTTCCCCTTCCCAGTGTTCCCTAATGAGATTCAGGGGGCCTCGCACCCTTCTCCCATAAAGCTACTCAAAAGGGGAAAAACCAGTACATTCCTGTGGCACCTCTCTGTAAACAAACAAGAGGTGAGGCAGGAACTTCTCCCAGTCTCTGCAGGCATCAGGAGAGGGCCTTTAACATCTGCTTAAGGGTACCGTTGAACCGATCACAGAGACCATTAGTCTGGGGGTGGTAAGGTGAACTATGTATCGGCTTAATACCACAGACTTTCCAAAGTTGTTGGGTTAGTTCTGCGGTGAACTGTGTTCCTTGATCGGAAATTATTTCCTTGGGGAACCCCACTCTAGTGAATATCCGAACCAGAGCTTCGGCAATGGTTTCTGCATAGACATTCGATAGAGCTATCGCCTCCAGGTAGCGGGTAGCATAGTCCACCGCGGTAAGGATGTACTTCTTACTGGATGGAATGGGCCTAGCTAGGGGACCCACCAGGTTGATGGCTATTCTACTAAAAGGCTTCTCAATAATGGGCATAGACACTAATTGAGCTTTGGGGTGATCATTACCTTTCCCCACCCGCTGACAAGTGTCACAGGTTTTGCAATACTGTCGCACATCCCTAGAGACCCCTGGCCAAAAGAAGTTCTGGGTTACCCTATGGGATGTGTGGCGTATTCCCAAATGTCCGGCTAGGGGTATGTCATGCCCAATCCTGAGAAGCTCCCACCGGTAATTCTTGGGAATTACCAGTTGGCGCTTCTGGGATGGGGCTACCCCTTCACTATAAATCTCCGTTAGTCTGTACAGTCTATCTTGCTCCCAGATAAACCTCTCACCCCTCTCTTCCTCCTGCCCAGTATCTGCCTTTGCTCTGCATTTAGATAAGGTGGGGTCTTCCAGGGGTTCCCTCCCAAACTCCTCTGGGGTATCCCAGGCTAACAGGGCTGGGTCTAGGGTTACAGTCTGGGTTTTGTCTCTTACCTGAGTCTCTCTGGCATGTGAGTCGGCTTCTGCAGTCCTCGCTTGCATGTGAGTGGTGACAGGATGAGCTTCAGAAGGTTCCTTGGGGATGTAGGCAGAGGTTAGGGGACCCAAGTCATTCCCCAATAAAAGTTCAGAGGGTAAGTTTTTCATAACCCCCACGTTTACGGTGCCTGATGCTGCTCCCCAATCTAGATGAACATGGGCAGTGGGTAGGCGATATATAAACCTCCCCCAGCTAACCGGATGGCCACAGTTTGTCCGGTATGTCCTTTGTCTCATACTAGGTGGCGCTGAACTAAAGTCAGGGTAGCTCCAGTGTCTCTTAATCCACGGGCCAATTGCCCATCCACCAGCACAATTTGCCAATAATGTTGCCGGTTATCCCAGGTGGCTGCTTGTATCGGATCAGCCTCATGCAGTACTCCCAAATATTCCTCGGTGTCAATCTCTGTTTCCAGGCAGTGGGCGGCTGGGGCTGGAGCTCTGGATGTTGCAATGTTAGGGCGGCCCCCAAGGGACAATCACTCTTAACATGTCCCACTCGCCTACAATGGAAACATTGCACCCCATTCCTGGGTGGGATAGGTTGTTGTCTAGGGGGTCCCTGGTAAGGTGTAGGAACTGATGGCACAGATTTCGGGGCAAGTGGGAGAAGGCCTTACTGAGGCAGGCTCTGCTTTCCTGGAGTCAGTATATTCGTCGGCCAGACGAGCTGCTTTGGGTAAAGTGAGCGGTCGCCGATCCCAAATCCATACCTGTATCTCCGGCTGCAAGGTATTGAAAAAATGTTCCAATAGAAACAGCTGTAACACATCCTCTCCTGATATGGCTTGACAACCGGTAATCCAGTGGGAGGCTGTTCTGTGGAGACGGCAGGCCCACTCAGTGTAGGAATTCCCGCCTGCTTTTTGGACTCCCGGAACCATCTCCTGTATGCCTCGGGGGTGACTGAGTACCGGGCAAGCAAAGCCTCCTTGACTGCTGGGTAGAGGTGAATCTCCTCATCAGGTATAGCTCTAAAGGCTTCGGCAGCTCTACCTGTTAACTTCCTGGGTAGAATGGTGACCCATTCATCTGTGAGTACTTTGTGTAAGGCACATTGTCTCTCAAAGTCGGCTAAGTAGCCATCTATTTCCCCCTCCGATTCCTGGAAGCTCTTAAAGGCTGCGAATGGTACCTTTTTCTGCTCTGTTGGGGCTGGAGCGTTCTCCACAGCTAGGCTCAATGGTATCTGGATCTCCGCCATGCGCAACTGGTATTGTCGCTTCTCCCGGGTTTTCAGCGATAGAAATTATGTCTGCAGGAGGATTGGGTCCATACGCCAGCCGCATACGCACAGTCCCCATCAACTCATCCTCCACGTTCGGGGCTACTGCTTCAGTCACACCGTCGTTTCGGTCCATTTCCTTCAGCTCGGCCAATAGTTCCTTTTTGGTACGGTTATTTGCTGGTCAGCCACGGCTCTCCAACAAATCCTTCAAGGTTGACCTCTTCAAGCTTCCGTAGCGATTCTCCATCTGCTCATTCCATTCTTGGAACCAGTTGTAGCATCTCCTCTAGGGGAAAAGAACCATCCCACCGCTTGCCACCAGTTGTAGCGGCCGCCCCCATGGAAAGAGGGGTTCCGCCACCAGAGAGGTTCTCTTCCCCCTAGTGGGAGGGATGCTGTAGTGTAGAGCAGGAACCGCTCTTACCAGAGCTAGTGATTGAGCGATCCAAGCAGAAGAGAGATAGAGCTGCTTTAGCCTTCTCCCACAAACATGAGATGACACTCTATGTTGAGGGTAAGCAGGAACTGTTTATTGAACCCACACACACACATTATATACACTATCAGGTCAGGGGAGTCTGATTACATTATCATATGCAGATGAAACTGTATACAGAAATAGAATTAACCTGAACTAATTATCTAGCCATCTGGACAGAAACAATATGTGAGGTCATTGACAATTAACAATGGGACAGACAGAATCCACATCACACCTCAATACACAGACAGTATTGGCATATTCAACAATGTGTGGAAGACAAGTGGTTGAGCTGATAATATTAGCAATCTTCTACGGGTCCGACTGTTCAGTTGTTTGTTCGGTAGATGAATAAAGTGAACATAAAATTAAATAGAAGGCAATGTCCCGAAATCATAGGAGAATGAAAGGAAGGGGTTTACAATCCAGGGATAGGGTGATCCGTCACATCACCTAATTAGTAAATAGAGTCCACCTGTGTGTAATGTAATCTCAGTATAAATACAGCTGTTCTGTGAAGCCCTCAGAGGTTTGTTAGAGAACCTTAGTGAACAAACAGCATCACGAAGGCCAAGGAACACACCAGACAGGTCAGATAAAGTTGTGGAGAAGTGTAAAGCAGGGTTAGGTTATTCAAAAATCTCCCAAGCTTTGACCATCTCATGGAGCGCTGTTCAATCCATCATGGGAAAATGGAAACAGTATGGCACAACTACAACCCTACCAAGACATGACCGTCCACCTATACTGACCGGCCGGGCCCCTACCAAGACATGGCTGTCCACCTAAACTGACCAGCCGGGCAAGGAGAGCATTCATCAGAGAAGCAGCCAAGAGGCCCATGGGAACTCTGGAGGAGCTGCAGTCGTGCGCTCCACAAATCTGCCCTTTATGGAAGAGTGAGAAGAAGAAAGCCATTGGTGGAAGAAAGCCATAAGAAGTCCTGTTTGCAGTTTGGGAGAAGCCATGTGGGGGACACAGCAAACATGTGGGGGAGGAGCTCTGCTCAGATGAGACCAAAATTAATCTTTCTGGTTCATGTATGGTGGAAAACCAACACTGCACATCACCCTGAACACACCATCCCCACTGTGAAACATGGTGGTGGCAGCATCATGGTGTGGGGATGGCTTTCTTCAGCAGGGACAGGGAAGATGGTCAGAGTTGATGGGAAGATGGATGGAGCCAAATACAGGACAATCTTAGAAGAAAAGACTTGAGACTGGGACGGAGGTTCACCTTCCAGTAGGACAACGACCCAAAACATCCAGCCAGAGCTACAATGGAATGGTTTCATGTGTTAGAATGGCCCAGTCACAGTCCAGACCTAAATCACATTGAGAATCTGTGACAAGACATGAAAATTGCTGATCACAGACGCTCTCCATCCAATCTGACAGAGCTTGAGATATTCTGCAGAGAAGAATGGGCAGAAATGTCCTCTCTAGATGTGCAAAGCTGGTAGAGACATCCCCAAAAAGACTTGCAGCTGTAATTGCAGGGAAAGGCGGTTCTACAAAGTATTGACTCCAGGGGGTGAATACAAATGCCGCTACAGGTGACTTCTGAAGACAATTGGTTCCACTAGATTTTATAGGTATCAGAGTAAAGGGGGTGAATACAAATGCCCCCCACACTTTTCACAGATTTATTTGTATAATTTATCATTTTCCTTCCACTTCACAATTATGGCCACTTTGTGTCGGTCTATCACATAAAATTCCAATAAAATACATTTACATTTTTGGTTGTAACATGAGAAAATGTGGGAAATTTCAGGGGGTGTGAATACTTTTTCAAGGCATTGTATATTAGTGGACGGGGGTGTCAGGTGTATACAGGAGTGGGTGGAGGTATATACACAATATGGGGTGGGGGTATATACATGAATGGGCGGGGTGGATACACAGAAGTGGGTGGAGGTATATTTTTAAGGAGTGGGTGGGGTATGTACTAGGAGAGGTGTGGGGTACACAGGAGTGGGCGGGGTATGTACTAGAAGAGGTGTGGGGTACACAGGAGTGGGCGGGGTATGTACTAGAAGAGGTGTGGGGTACACAGGAGTGGGCGGGGTATGTACTAGAAGAGGTGTGGGGTACACAGGAGTGGGCGGGATATGTACTAGAAGAGGTGTGGGGTACACAGGAGTGGGCGGGGTATGTACTAGAAGAAGTGGGGGTTACACAGGAGTGGGCAGGGTATGTACTAGAAGAAGTGGGGGTTACACAGGAGTGGGCGGGGTATGTACTAGAAGAAGTGGGGATTACACAGGAGTGGGCGGGGTATGTACTAGAAGAAGTGGGGGTTACACAGGAGTGGGCGGGGTATGTACTAGAAGAGGTGTGGGGTACACAGGAGTGGGCGGGGTATGTACTAGAAGAGGTGTGGGGTACACAGGAGTGGGCGGGGTATGTACTAGAAGAAAGGGGGGGTACACAGGAGTGGGGGGGGGTATATGCCACAATGGGGCGGAGCCCCCACTATGTACCAGTATGTGATTGGTGCTCCTCTCGCACACAGGGGACGAAACGTATATGGACATATTTCGGGATTTCTCACTGATGGCGTCGGATTCCCCGGAGAAGTTGTCCCGGAAAGCGTGTGATCTGCGTCTGAGCACTCTGTGAACTCCCCTCCCCCCAAATCAATGACTCGGACGCTGCTTTCTAATAAATAGCCTTTTTATTGATGACGTCATAGCACAGAGTATGAGTTGTGTGATGATGTCACAGCGCAGGGGGAGGAGCTGTGATTTTCTAGGCGTGGTCCAGCAGTTGGTTCCGCCATGTTGGCTGTATTAAGGCACAGATGGTGTACAGATGAAGATATTACATGTGGCGGGAGATCGGCTCCACCCTTATTCTCCACTGGCTCCGCCCTTTGCTCTGACCGACTCGTACCATTGGTCACCATCAGACTCTCTTTGGCTGCTGGAATGTGATTCTGATGGCTTTGGTTTCTGGTCTCTGAATGGTCGGTCCTGCAGAGGACTCCAGGAAGCGTGAGGATGATGATGGCTCCGAGGAGGAGGAAGAGACCACAGATGATGAAGGAAAACGAAAAATCTCCCGACCAATCCCGGAGCCAGCCTATGAGAGAGAGGCGGAGAATTACCCTGACATCATTGCTGAGGAGTGATGTCACCTCGGCATGGAATGTTTTATGCTCTAATAAATGCGTCATGACAAACCACTGCGTGCCAATCATTTCCTGAACATGGCGCTGTGCTCCACTCCGACAGTCTCCACCCTCCGACAATCTACGCCCCTCTTCTACAGTCTCCACTCATCTCCGTCAGTCTTCGCCCCTCTCCAACAGTCTCCACCTATCCTCGACAGTCTTCGCCCCTCTACGAAGTCTTCGCCCCTCTTCAACAGTCTTCGCCCCTCTCCGACAGTCTTCACCCCTCTCCAACCGTCTTCGCCCCTCTCCGACCGTCTTCGCCCCTCTCCGACCGTCTTCGCCCCTCTCCGACCATCTTCGCCCCTCTTCGACCATCTACGCCCCTCTCCGACCATCTACGCCCCTCTCCGAAGTCTTCGCCCATCTCCAACAGTCTCCACCCATCTTACACAGTCTTCGCCCCTCTCCGACAGTCTCCACCCTCCGACAATCTACGCCCCTCTTCGACAGTCTCCACTCATCTACGACAGTCTTCGCCCCTCTCCAACAGTCTCCACCTATCCTCGACAGTCTTCGCCCCTCTACGAAGTCTTCGCCCCTCTTCAACAGTCTTCGCCCCTCTCCGACAGTCTTCACCCCTCTCCAACCGTCTTCGCCCCTCTCCAACCGTCTTCGCCCCTCTCCGACCGTCTTCGCCCCTCTCCGACCGTCTTCGCCCCTCTCCGACCGTCTTCGCCCCTCTCCGACCATCTTCGCCCCTCTCCGACCATCTACGCCCCTCTCCGAAGTCTTCGCCCATCTCCAACAGTCTCCACCCATCTTACACAGTCTTCGCCCCTCTCCGACAGTCTCCACCCTCCGACAATCTACGCCCCTCTTCGACAGTCTCCACCCATATCCGACAGTCTTCGCCCTTCTCTAACAGTCTCTACCCATTTCAGACAGTCTCCACCTATCCTCGACAGTCTTCGCCCCTCTCCGACCGTCTACGCCCCTCCTCGACCGTCTACGCCAATCTCCAACAGTCTCCACCCATCTTACACAGTCTTCGCCACTCTCCGACAATCTACGCCCCTCTCCGACAGTCTCCACCCATCTCCGACAGTCTTCGCCCCTCTCCGACAGTCTTCGCCCCTCTCCGACAGTCTTCGCCCCTCTCCGACAGTCTTCGCCCCTCTCCGACAGTCTTCTCCCCTCTCCGACAGTCTTCTCCCCTCTCCGACAGTCTTCTCCCCTCTCCGACAGTCTTCTCCCCTCTCCGACAGTTTTCTCCTCTCTCCGACAGTTTTCTCCCCTCTCCGACAGTCTTCTCCCCTCTCCGACAGTCTTCTCCCCTCTCCGACAGTCTTCTCCCCTTTACGACAGTCTTCTCCCCTTTACGACAGTCTTCGCCCCTCTACAACAGTCTTCGCCCTTCTACGACAGTCTTCGCCCCTCTACGACAGTCTTCGCCCCCTCTACGACAATCTACGCCCCTCTACGACAATCTACGCCCCTCTCCGACAATCTACGCCCCTCTCCGACAGTCTCCGCCCATATACGACAGTCTTCGCCCCTCTTCAACAGTCTCCCCCCATCTCAGACAGTCTCCACCTATCTTCGACAGTCTTCGCCCCTCTACGACAATCTACACCCCTCTCTGACCATCTACGCCCCTCTCCCACCATCTACGCCCCTCTCCGACAGTCTCCACCCATCTCCAACAGTCTCCACCCATCTCAGACAGTCTCCACCCATCTTCGACAGTCTCCACCCATCTTCGACAGTCTCCACCCATCTTCGACAGTCTCCACCCATATCCGACAGTCTCCACCTATCTTCAACAGTCTTCGCCCCTCTCCGACAATCTACGCCCCTCTCTGAAGTCTCCACCCATATCTGACAGTCTCCACCCATATTCGACAGTCTCCAACCATATTCGACAGTCTCCACCTATCTTCAACAGTCTTCGCCCCTCTCCGACAATCTACGCCCCTCTCCGAAGTCTCCGCCCATCTCCAACAGTCTCCACCCTCTCCGACAATCTATTCCCCTCTCCGTCAATCTACGCCCCTCTCCGACAGTCTCCACTCATCTACGACAGTCTCCACCCATATCCGACAGTCTTCGCCCTTCTCTAACAGTCTCTACCCATTTCAGACAGTCTCCACCTATCTTCGACAGTCTTCGCCCCTCTCCGACCATCTACGCCCCCGACAATCTACGCCCCTCTCTGAAGTCTCCGCCCATCTCCAACAGTCTCCACCCTCTTCGACAGTCTTCGTCCCTCTCAGACAGTCTTCGCCCCTCTCCGACAGTCTTCTCCCCTCTCCGACAGTCTTCTCCCCTCTCCGACAGTCTTCGCCCCTCTATGACGCCCCTCTACGACAGTCTTCGCCCCACTACGACAGTCTTCGCCCCTCTACGACAGTCTTCGCCCCTCTACGACAGTCTTCGCCCCTCTCCGACAGTCTCCGCCCATATATGACAGTCTTCGCCCCTCTTCAACAGTCTCCCCCCATCTCAGACAATCTCCACCTATCTTCGACAGTCTTCGCCCCTCTACGACAATCTACGCCCCTCTCCCACCATCTACGCCCCTCTCCGACAGTCTCCACCCATCTCCAACAGTCTCCACCCATCTCCGACAGTCTTCGCCCGTCTCCACCCATCTCAGACAGTCTCCACCCATCTTCGACAGTCTCCACCCATCTTCGACAGTCTCCACCCATCTTCGACAGTCTCCACCCATCTTCGACAGTCTCCACCCATATCCAACAGTCTCCACCTATCTTCAACAGTCTTCGCCCCTCTCCGACAATCTACGCCCCTCTCTGAAGTCTCCGCCCATCTCCAACAGTCTCCACCCTCTTCGACAGTCTTCGTCCCTCTCCGACAGTCTTCGCCCCTCTCCGACAGTCTCCACCCATCTCAGACAGTCTTTGCCCCTCTACGACAGTCTTTGCCCCTCTACGACAGTCTTTGCCCCTCTACGACAGTCTTCGCCCATCTCCGCCCCCTCTCCAACAGTCTCCACCCTCTCCGACAATCTATGCCCCTCTCCGTCAATCTACGCCCCTCTCCGACAGTCTCCACTCATCTCCGACAGTCTTCGCCCCTCTCTGACAGTCTCCACCCATCTCAGACAGTCTTTGCCCCTCTACGACAGTCTTCGCCCATCTCCGCCCCTCTCCAACAGTCTCCACCCTCTCCGACAATCTATGCCCCTCTCCGTCAATCTACGCCCCTCTCCGACAGTCTCCACTCATCTCCGACAGTCTTCGCCCCTCTCTAACAGTCTCTACCCATTTCAGACAGTCTCCACCTATCTTCGACAGTCTTCGCCCCTCTCCGACCATCTACGCCCCCGAAAATCTACGCCCCTCTCTGAAGTCTCCGCCCCTCTCCGACAGTCTACACCCCTCTCCGACAATCTACGCCCCTCTCCGACAGTCTTTGCACATCTTCGACAGTATTCGCCCCTCTCCAACAGTCTCCCCCATCTCAGACAGTCTCCACCCATCTTCGACAGTCTTCACTCCTCTCCAACAGTCTCCACCCATCTATGACAGTCTCTGCCCCTCTTCGAAGTCTCCGCTCCCACCACTCTCCGAAGTCTCCGTCCCTCTCCGACAGTCTACGCCCCTCTCTGACAGTCTCCATCCCTCTCCGAAGTCTCTGCCCCCACCTCTGCCCCTCTTAGAAAGTCTCTGCCCCCACCTCCGCCCCTCTCCGACAGTCTCCGCCCCTCTCTGACAGTCTCCGCCCCCCTCTCCGACATCACCTCTGCCCCTCTCCAACAGTCTCCCCCATCTCAGACAGTCTCCACCCATCTTCGACAGTCTTCACTCCTCTCCAACAGTCTCCACCCATCTATGACAGTCTCTGCCCCTCTTCGAAGTCTCCGCTCCCACCACTCTCTGAAGTCTCCGTCCCTCTCCGACAGTCTACGCCCCTCTCTGACAGTCTCCATCCCTCTCCGAAGTCTCCGCCCCCACCTCTGCCCCTCTTAGAAAGTCTCTGCCCCCACCTCCGCCCCTCTCCGACAGTCTCCGCCCCTCTCCAAAGTCTCCGCCCCCCTCTCCGACATCACCTCTGCCCCTCTCCAACAGTCTCCGCCCCCACATCCGCCTTCTCCGACAGTCTCCGCCCCCACCTCTACCCCTCTCCAAAAGCCTCTGCCTCCAACTCTGCCACTTTCCGGCATTCTCTGCCCTCTACGACAGTCTACGCCCCACCTTCGCCCCTCTCTGAAGTCTCCGCTCCCCTCCGACAGTCTCCACCCCCCACCTCTGCGCCTCTCCGACAGTTTACGCCCCCACCTCTACTCCTCTCAGAGTTTCAGCCCCTCTCCAACAATCTCTGCCCCCACCTCTTCCCCTCTCGGAAGTCTCTGCCCCCACCTCTGCTCCTCTCCAACAGTCTCCACCCCTGCACCTCTGCCCCTCACCCAAAGTCTCCGCCCCTGCACCCACAGTCTCCACCCCCACCTCTGCTCCTCTCCAACAGTCCCGGCCCTACCTCTGCTCCTCACCGACAGTCTCCGCCCCTCTCTGAAGTCTCCGCCCTACCTCAGCTCCTCTCCGACAGTCTCCGCCCCACCTTTGCTCTTCTCCAAAGTCTCTGCCCTACTTCCAAAGTCTCCGCCCCACCTCTGCCCCTCTTCGAAGTCTCCGCCCCCACCTCTGCTCCTCTCCGCTAGCCTCTGTCCACCTCTACCCCTCTCTGACAGTCTCCGCCCCACCTCCGACAGTCTCAGCCCGACTCACAGTCTCCGCCCCACCTCTGTTCCACCTCCGACAGTCTCCGCCCAACCCCTCTGCCCCTTTCTGACAGTCTCTGCCCCTTTCCGCTAGTCTCCATCCCCACCTCTGCTCCTCTCCGCCCCTCTGACAGTCTCTGCCCCCTCCTCTGCTTCTGAGAATCTTTACCCACCTCTGCTCCTCTTGGACAGTCTCCGGCCCCATCTCTGCCCCTACCCGCCAGTCTCCGCCCCCCACCTCTGCCCCCCTCCGACAGTATCCGCCCCCTCTCTGCCCCTCTCAGAAGTCTCCCCCCCCTACTTCTGCTCCTCTCCGACAGTCTCTGTACCATCTCTGCCCCTCTCTGAGTCTCCGCCCCCCGTGCCTCTCCAACAGTCTCCGCCCACCTCTGCACCTGAGAGTCTCCGCCCACCTCTTCTCCTTTTTGACAGTCTCCGCCCCACCTCTGCCTTTCTTCGCTAGTCTATGCCCCCACCTCTCTGCCCCTCTCCACTAGTCTCTGCCCACCTCTGCTCCTCTCCAACAGTCTCCGCCCCACCTCTGCCCCTCTCGGACAGTCCCCGCCCCAACTCTGCTCCTCTCGGACAGTCCCCGCCCCACCTCTGCTCCTCTCCAACAGTCTCCACCCCACCTCTGCCCCTCTCTGACTTTCTCCGCCCCCCACCTCTGCTCCTCTCGGACAGTCTCCGCCCCACCTCTGCTCCTCTCCAACAGTCTCCGCCCCACCTCTGCTCCTCTCCAACAGTCTCCGCCCCACCTCTGCTCCTCTCCAACAGGCTCTGCCCCACCTCTGCTCCTCTCCAACAGGCTCTGCCCCACCTCTGCTCCTCTCCAACAGGCTCCGCCCCACCTCTGTCCCTCTCTGACTTTCTCCGCCCCCACCTCTGCTCCTCTCGGACAGTCTCCGCCCCACCTCTGCTCCTCTCGGACAGTCTCCGCCCCACCTCTGCTCCAATCCAACAGTCTCCGCCCCACCTCTGCCCCTCTCGGACAGTCCCCGCCCCAACTCTGCTCCTCTCGGACAGTCCCCGCCCCACCTCTGCTCCTCTCCAACAGTCTCCACCCCACCTCTGCCCCTCTCTGACTTTCTCCGCCCCCCACCTCTGCTCCTCTCGGACAGTCTCCGCCCCACCTCTGCTCCTCTCCAACAGTCTCCGCCCCACCTCTGCTCCTCTCCAACAGTCTCTGCCCCACCTCTGCTCCTCTCCAACAGGCTCTGCCCCACCTCTGCTCCTCTCCAACAGGCTCTGCCCCACCTCTGCTCCTCTCCAACAGGCTCCGCCCCACCTCTGTCCCTCTCTGACTTTCTCCGCCCCCACCTCTGCTCCTCTCCAACAGTCTCCGCCCCACCTCTGCTCCTCTCCAACAGGCTCTGCCCCACCTCTGCTCCTCTCCAACAGGCTCTGCCCCACCTCTGCTCCTCTCCAACAGGCTCCGCCCCACCTCTGTCCCTCTCTGACTTTCTCCGCCCCCACCTCTGCTCCTCTCGGACAGTCTCCGCCCCACCTCTGCTCCTCTCGGACAGTCTCCGCCCCACCTCTGCTCCAATCCAACAGTCTCCGCCCCACCTCTGCCCCTCTCGGACAGTCCCCGCCCCAACTCTGCTCCTCTCGGACAGTCCCCGCCCCACCTCTGCTCCTCTCCAACAGTCTCCACCCCACCTCTGCCCCTCTCTGACTTTCTCCGCCCCCCACCTCTGCTCCTCTCGGACAGTCTCCGCCCCACCTCTGCTCCTCTCCAACAGTCTCCGCCCCACCTCTGCTCCTCTCCAACAGTCTCTGCCCCACCTCTGCTCCTCTCCAACAGGCTCTGCCCCACCTCTGCTCCTCTCCAACAGGCTCTGCCCCACCTCTGCTCCTCTCCAACAGGCTCCGCCCCACCTCTGTCCCTCTCTGACTTTCTCCGCCCCCACCTCTGCTCCTCTCGGACAGTCTCCGCCCCACCTCTGCTCCTCTCGGACAGTCTCCGCCCCACCTCTGCTCCAATCCAACAGTCTCCGCCCCACCTCTGCCCCTCTCTGACAGTCTCCGCCCCCACCTCTGCTCCTCTCCGACAGTCTCTGCCCCTTCCTCTGCCCCTCTTGGACAGTCTCTGTAGTATTTCTGGTCTTCTCCGTCTCTGTGCTACCTTTCAGGGATATTAGGTGGGTTGCAGTAACCCTATCCTGGGTGGGGGGATGGTTCAGGTAATCCTGCATTGTGTATAACGCTGGTAAGTCAGGGCTGGTAGTGGTATTTTCAGCACTGCCACAAAGCAGTATACAGAGGTGGTCTCACCTGAGATGGGCGGTCCCAGCAGTCCCCCAACACTCTCCACCATCTGCAGCAGTCCGATCGCAGGCAGAACCTTCTCAGTTCCCACCACCCACGTCAGGCATGAGAAGACGCCGGGGGTCAGGGCTCCGGCACAAAATCCAAACACCACACAGGCCACACCCATCCCCACCTCGTTCCACGCCAGTGGGAGGAGCCCCAGAACTAGCGCCGTCAATCCAGTCCAGAAGCTGAGGTGCAGCAGGATGCGTTTGGGTGTGAGATCCGCCAGCCAACCAGCAATCAAACGTCCGAAAACATCTGCAATGCCCACCAGGGACATTAACATGGCCGCCTGGCGCTCCCCGACTCCCCTCACCCGCATGTGGGCGACCAGGTGAATGTACGGCACAAAGTATGCAGCATTGATCAGTGTGATGGCCAGACAGTACTGCAGGAAGGGCCAATCACGGAGAAGTTCCCACCCCCATAAAAAAGAACGCTGGTTATGTGAAGGATCCGCCTCTACCGGACGCAGGAGGACCCCACAAGGCACTGAATGAAGGGTGATCCCCGACAGGAGGAGCATGGCGCCCCGCCAGGAGTACTTCTCCACCAGATACTGCAGAAGGGGCGTCAGGGCGAAGGAGAACACCCCGCAACCCGTCAGCACAAATCCTGTGGCCAGAGTACGCCGGCGGGAAAAATACGAAGACACGGCCGCCATCGAGGGGGAGAAGATCAACGCCCATCCGAACCCTGCAGAGAATAAGAGACAAAGAGTTACCCTGAGAAACAATTTACTGCCCCTCCCCCTAGAGGCTGTCCCAGAAAGGAGCTAAGAATCTGCCCCTCCCCCTAGAGGGTGTCCCAGAAAGAAGCTACGAGTCTGCTCCTCCCCCTAGAGGGTGTCCCAGAAAGGAGCTACGAGTCTGCCCCTCCCCCTGCTGGGTGACCTAGTAAGAATCTACTAGTCTGCCCCTCCCCCTGCTGGGTGACCCAGAAAGGAGCTACGAGTCTGCCCCTCCCCCTGCTGGGTGTCCAAGAAAATGGGATTTTTGACTTACCGTAAAATCCTTTTCTCTATCGTTCATTGACGGACGCAGTTCTCTCTGATTCATATCAGTAGGGTTATACTGCCCCCTACAGGAGTAGGACACTAGGCAGAAAGAATTTCTGGCTCCGCCTATGGCCAGTCCCGGAGGGGGGGGAGGGTACCCCCTCTCTCTTCCTGGATAGGATGTCAGTTTTGTATCAAAGCAGTGTCAGAGTAACACCAACCCAACTCAAAATAGAGGGGCGGGTACTGCGTCCATCAATGAACTAAGAGAAAAGGATTTTACGGTAAGTCAAAAATCCAGTTTTCTCTATCGTTCATTGACAGACGCAGTTCTCTGATCCATATCAGTAAGGACGTCCCAAAGCAGTGCCATAAAATGAGGGGTGGGAACAGCAGAAAAGAACAAATGCCCAAGGCCAAACATAGCCGACCAGGCAACATAGGACTCATCAGAACAAAAGATGAGGCCCACCTGAAACAAACAGTAAACACCCTCAAGGAAGGCCAAAAGCCCTCCAGACAGCAGCCAGCAAAAAAACTTGCAGCCAAAAAGAGGCATCTGCATATGGCAGCACATCCACCTTATAAAATTTGGTAAAGGTGTGAACAAACGACCAGGTAGTCGTCTTGCGACCCAAAGCACAGATGCCTGTATGGCAAAAATCCCAGGAAGCAATGGGCGCCCGAGGAGAACGCGCCGAAACAGGGAGAAGGATAGGACCTGACCCTTAATTGATGAAGCCTGCACCACCGTCTGTCCGATCCATCTGGAAATAGTCGCAGCAGACGCAGGCAGCCCTGTTTTTGGGCCATCCGTGAGCACAGAGAACGAACCTGACTTACGGAAGGACTCAGTAGTCACCAAGTACACCTTGAGTGCCCAAACTCTATCCAGAGTATGCAGCGCACATTCCGTAGGACAAAGGGGCCTAGGACACAAGATGGTAATACAATGTCCTCGTGCAAGTGAACACTAGGAACCACCTTCGGAGGGAAGAACGGATCCGGACAAAGTACCACCTGGCCCCATTAACCAACATATAGGGAGAACGACAGGACAATGTCGCCAGTGACGACACCCTGCGTGCAGAGTGACAGCAACCAAGAAGGCCACCTCCTGCAATAAAGTAGGCAGGGGATACCCTCGATACTCGCAATAGGAGGGTCTTGAAGAACCGACTGCACCAAATGAAGGTCCCCAGTTGGAGACGGAGGTTGTACCAGAAGTACCAAAGTGACGCACCCCCTGGAAGATGTTACGCACCAGGGAACGGCGGCCAACGGCCTTTGAAAGAAAATTGGCAAAGCCGAAACCTGACCCTTGACAGCAGACATGGGAGTAAGTCACACATGTGCAAGTCACAAGCAAGTCTCAAGTCTTAACCTTCAAGTCTCAAGCAAGTCCCAAGTTACTGCAAGCAAGCAAGTCGAGTCCCTGCTAGAAGTCAAGCAAGTCATTTATTTTGGTCAAGTCACAAATTAAGTCAAAATACTGATCTACTCCAATTTTCACCTTTAAGAGCCGATTCACATAGGCGCGACCCGACTTTGCCGGGCGACCTGTGAAGTCGCGGTGTGCAGCTCGCACTGCGACCTCGGAGCGGCATGCACGGACTTCATATCATTGAAGTCAATGCAGGTCGCCCCAAAGTAGTACAGGACCCTTTTTCTAAGTCGGAGCGACTCGTGTCACTCCTATTAGAACAGGTCCTGTGCTAATCTATGGCAGGCGACTTGTCAGGCGACCAGGTCGCCTGACAAGTCGCCCCAGTGTGAACTGGCTCTTAATTAGTTAAAAGTCAGTGGTCAGGAAAGGTTTTGTTTTATTTTCAACATTAACAAAACTGCTCAGTGCTTTTTTCTTGGCATATTAAAGAAACACTTTGAATGCCCAAACAGCACAAAATCCTTCCTCAGCCGTGTTAGCCCCCCCATATCAAAATTTTTGAACAAAACATATGCAGTTGGTTAGATCTTTGTTAGATCAATTGTTGTTTGCGTTAGATCTCACACAGAAGTAGAGATATTAATAGTTATTTGCATCAGCCCCCCCTTATCAGCCCCGTCATCAGCCCCCCCTTATCAGCCCCGTCATCAGCCCCCCATTATCAGCCCCGTCATCAGCCCCCCCTTATCAAAAAATTGACCAAACAATTTGCTATTTCGGAACACATTTGTTAGATCCGGTATGATCAACTAGTTGTTTTGTTAGATCTCACATAATTACAGACTTATTAAGGGATTAATGAGGGGGGATAACTCCCCCACATGCAATTTTCAGGTAAAATTTCATTCAGGCTAATAGGCCTTCATTAGATCCAGTAAAATCAAGTGGTTTCAAAGTTAGATCTCATATAATTACAGAGATATTTCACATGAAAACACTGATATTAGGTAGCCCCCCCACATGCAATTTTCTGGTGAAATTGAATTCAGACTAATAGGCCTTCTAGAAAATAACCGTGAAATTGGCCCAAGCCCCAAAAAGGGTATATATATATATATATATATATATATATCACAAAATTAGAGAAAGTATGGGTTTTAGGGCCCAATTGAAACAGGAAAACCAAGAGACCATTTTATAAAAAATTAAACATTTTATTTAGGTCATATAAAATATATAGTACACGAGGGATTACTGGACACAAAGAGACAAATCCCCCATATATTCACCAAAAATCAATTAAAAACCACAGCACAGAAATATACCCCTAGTAGGGGGCTAATACATGCTTAAAGCTGGTGTTGGTGCAAGAAGTCTCTGTTGTTATTCGGTTTGAAGGTCCCAATGAGCCAACGCGTTTCACATCAGGCTTCATCAGGGCCAAAGAGACCGAGCAATACCGATATTTCTTGCTGTATGTCGTGTTATTAATGGGCAGAACATCTAAACTCCTGTATTCATAAATATCTTGTGAGCACCAGACTGGTACAGCAGACCATCTAAGATTACTGATCCTTAGGTTTGTGTGGGTCCCCCATATGTTGTAAGGTGGTCTTTATTCCCCTCTATCTGGATGTATCCTCTGGTAATTTGAATCAGTCAACAAAAACGCTGCATTCTGGCTACTTGGGTTAATATCAAAGGCATCATTTTCAAGCCCAATCTTTGGGTTCTCCACTTCAATGGATGAGCCTTCCCAAGCAATGTCATTCAGTTCTATAACGTGCTCTAATATAGTCTGAGGAAACACATGGAGACAGGACATATCAGGGTCTCATTAGTACATATCCCCCATCACTATGAGACAGTGTCGCCGGATCATAGACCGAGACCTTTGAAGATCGTAAGGAGCCGCTTGTCCTGCCTGCATTGATACTTTCTCTATTTTTGTGATACTAATAGGCCTTCGTTAGATCCGGTAAGACCAAGTGGTTTCAACGTTCGATCTCATATAATTACAGAGATATTTCACATGAAAACACAGATATTATGTAGTATTAAATAGGGGGGCTAGCCCCCCCCCATGCAATTATCTGGTGAAATTGAATTCAGACTAATAGGCCTTCGTTAGATCTCATATAATTACAGAGATATGAATATTTGGTATTACATAAGGGGGGGCTAGCCTTTTATTATTATATGAGATCTAACTTTGAAACCACTTGATTTTACTGGATCTAATGAAGGCCTATTAGCCTGAATGAAATTTTACCTGAAAATTGCATGTGGGGGAGTTATCCCCCCTCATTAATCCCTTAATAAGTCTGTAATTATGTGAGATCTAACAAAACAACTAGTTGATCATACCGGATCTAACAAATGTGTTCCGAAATAGCTCATTGTTTGGTCAATTTTTTGATAAGGGGGGGCTGATGACGGGTTAGCCCCCCCCCCCTGCAAATAACTATTAATATCTCTACTTCTGTGTGAGATCTAACGCAAACAACAATTGATCTAACAAAGATCTAACCAACTGCATATGTTTTGTTCAAAAATTCTGATATGGGGGGGCTAACACGGCTGAGGTCAACCTCCTTCGTCCGGTCATGTCACAACACCACAGTCACTAAAAACATGTTAAGTATTTCCATTGTTAAACAGCCAGTGTCCTAAAAATCAGAACACACTGAGGTGTTTTAAGTGACTGCGGTGTCAGAAACATAACCGGCATTCATTTTGCTTTAACACATCTTGAGAAAATGCAAATATTTAATAACTTAAAAAAAGTAAAGTCATTTGGAGTCATATGTCTCAAGTCAAAGTCAAGTCTCAAGTCATGAAAATCAAGTCAAAGTCAAGTCGAGTCTTTTATTAATTTTAGTCAAGCAAGTCTCAAGTCCTCAAACTGGTGACTTAAGTCTGACTTAAGTCAAGTCATGTGACTCGAGTCCCCCACCTCTGCTTGACAGTACTCAAGGCCAACGTTTGATCAACTCCCCATTGAAGGAAGCCAAGATCCGGCCACCGAGTAAGAGCGAGGGGGAGCCCAAGGAGACTCACACCACACAATACACGACTTTTCTCATATGATGAAAAAATCATCCTAGAAGACGCGTCCCACACTTTACACAGGGTGGCAATCACTGACTGACAATCCTCTGCCCTTCAACACCTGGCTTTCAACAGCCAAGCCGGCAAGCCAGCGACCGCAAAGCCGGATGGGAGATTGGCCCCAGAGACAATAAACCCTCCCTGAGAGGAATTCTCCAAGGAGCGTCAGTGGCAAGCCTCACCAGGTCGGCGTACCAAGCCCAGCGAGGCCAGTCCGGAGCCACTAGAATGACCGAAATCCCTTCCGCCACGATCCTGCAAAGGATTCTTGGCAGCAACTCGAGAGGAGGAAAAGCAGACAGCAGCAGATACTGACCTTGGCCCTTCGCACAACTCACACGACCATGCCAGCGTCAGCCTTGCGCAGGTGACCATGCCAAACTTCTCAGCATCGTTCATGTTGAACCTAGCAAATGTTCTTGCCTAGGACAGAACCCATGGTGCACCCATTGCACCCGCCAGAGGGTCCTGGGAAGTGGGCCACGACCTCTGCACTATCCTGTAGATGCAACGCCAACAGGTCCACGTCTGGAGTGCCCCCAACGAAGGCACAACTGCTAGAATACCTTCGGATGAAGGGACCATTCTCCTGCATTCAAGGCCTGTCGACTGAGGCAATCTGCCTGCCAATTTTTCCACACCTGGAAAGGGAACAGCGGAGAGAGCTGGAACAAGGCGCTCTTGAAGAATCGTCACTTCCAAGGCCGCAAGGACACCCTTGGTGCCCCCTTGGTGAAAGACATAAGCCACGGTTGAGGCGTAGTCGATTGAATGTGCACCGGACAGCTGCAGGTGCCCGATTCTGTGAACTAGGCAAAGCCGGATTCGCTCTCAGCTCCAGGACAGTAACCGGTCACCTGCATACTCCAGGGACGATACTCCAGAAGCAGAGAACCTGCCGAGGACTCCATCCCACCCGGACAGACTTGCATCCGCGGTGACAATTGTCCAGTAAAAAGGGGAGGAAGGATACCTGAAAAAGACTCCCTGGTCAGCCGGATCCGTAAGTCCAGAGAGTTTGTATTCTAGTCCCATTCGAGAAGGATTGCCGTCTGGGGAAACCCCGAGAGAGATTGAGAGAAAGGGACCGTCTTGAAAGACGACACCATCAGTCCCAGAACTCGCATGCAGGTCCGAAGGGATGACCATATGAGGGACAGCAACAGCTGAATCGCAGTCTGAAGTTCCAAGAGGTTCTTTCCCCCGAGGGAGAAACACCCTGACTGAGGACGAGTCCAAGGTCAGGCCCAGACAGTCCAGTCCCATGGAAGGGACCAGGGATGATTTCAGAAGGGTCAGAACCCACCTGAACTCCTCCAGAGTTCTCATGATGACTTCCAACTCCGTTGTCCGCACCGTAGGGGACACCAAACGGAGAAGCAAATTGGCCAGGAAACCGGGGACAGGGACAGCAACAGCGCCAGGACCGGAGCCAACACCTTTGTAAAGACCCGAGTAGCAGAAGCGAGACCAAGGGGTAACGCCACAAACGAATAGAAATCCTTCTTAATGGCAAAAAACGGAGAACCCGTAGGTGTCCCGAACATAACGGGATGTGAAGGTAGGCAGCTTGATGTCTATGGAGGCCAGGAATCCCCCTGATGTAGGGAAGCCACCATCGTGCGAACCAATACCAACTTGAATTTTTGATCCGCACAGAACCATCACAGGGCCAGTAGGTCCAGCTAGTTGAACCAGATCCTGAACTGCCCCATAGAGCGCCTGCAAGTGACCCGGGGACAGCCGTACACAAGGGAAAACCTTACCGGAAAAAAATGGATTGAAATTCGATCTTGCAACTGGACCGCATGACCTCCTGAAGCCAGCTGCCTTGGATCCGGGCCAGCCGCAGGTCTGAGGATCGACAAGGAGCCCCCCCACCCTAGATGGGTGAGGGCGCACCTTCAGGCCGAGTAGGCCTTGTCCGCAGGTCTGGAAAAAAAAACTATCTTTTGCTCGCCAGGCCAGGGTCGTTTGGAACCACCCGAAGAGGTCTTGAAGGACTTCACCACATCGACTGTCCCCGAGGGACGAAGAAACTGTTTGTGAGCCGAAAGGGAAGAACCCCGTCTACGACAAAGGCCCTTACCCTTGTTAGCCTGTGGAAAAGCACTCTTCCCCCTGTGAGACCCTTATATAACGTCATGCAGGGCCGCGCCAGACAGGCGATCCCCCTGAAAAGGGAGATCCATTAAGGCCTTCTTAGAAGTGTGATCCACAGACCAACACTCCGGACAAGTATACGCCGGACGACCACCATACAAAGGAGCCTGGCCCAGCGTGGCATCGCAAACGAATTGCCGCCCCTGCACCAGCTGGTCCAACAGCTCCCCCAGGGCAAGAGGGACTTGCCCCACACCAAGTCACAGGGTTGGAACTCCGCCCATCAGGCAGAGTCTGCCTGGCAAGGGCAAACAAACACTATTCCGAGTGCAGACTACGCCAGGGAGTACAGACCATGGGCCACAGCCCGCGCCATCCTATCCCCACATCCTAAGAAGACGGGGATTCCTCCACTGGAACAACGGTAGTCCTATTCAGACAGGTAGTCCTAGAGACCGTACCTCCACCAAAGGCGGGACAGTCCTCTGTACCAGAGACTCCACAAAAGGGTAACGTCTAACGGCCGCTTAGACACCCCAGGGGAACGTCTCAGACGGTCCCATCCTACATGAGCATGCCAGCAAAATAAGCTGCCCCGGATGGCATGTGAGTGCCAGATGCCCCCTGCGCCCCAGGCACAGCCGCATCCTCCAATTGCAGGGCGTCACGCATGGAAAACAGCCAGTGCATCCACCAGCGCTTGTATCATGTGCGGCAGGGGAGGTAGAGATGTCATCCTCATCATCCGAGGAGACCGGGGCGAGAGGTAACAGACCCGGCAGGGGGGCCCATGTGTGCGGCGGCTGAGTCAGACTCAGAATCGGAGACATCAGATGAGGCAGGGGTAGGTGGGGAAATGTTTCAGCGCACCTTCACCTGGGCCCAAATGCTTCCCGAACTGTCCAAAAGGTAGCGATGGACGGACAGTGGAGATCCGGAAGGCCCTGTGGCCTCTGTGAGGGGGTCAGGTGGGGACAAATGGCCTGCAGGGTCCATACTGAATCTGCGGAACCTGCCAGCAAAATTTTCATAAAAATTACTTTTTTTTTTTTTTAAAGAAACGGCCCCACAGCGTCCCCCAGAGGTCAGGCGCATGCTAATGAACCCCCACAGAGAGGGAGGGATTACCCTCATGATTCACTGTCCCCAGTATAGCAATCAGATTAGGAGGGCCTCAGCGGTGGTTCAAAGAAAGGAAGTGAGCCAGGGAACTGCCCGGGATGAAGGGAGGGGCTCCTCCCACCAAAAGAATACCTCTAGGCACTCCCACCGGCCTTCACAGCAAAAAATCTACCGCAAAATGGCCAAAAGTGGGTGTACCAAGATGGCCGCTGTCGTAGAAGCGGACAGAGGCTACAACAAAATGGCAGTCCCGTGCGGGAACGCTGTAATCGGGACCCACAGGGGACCCCCCCCCCCCGCACGATTGGTTGATCGCCATGGACGGCGCACTCCCCGACCCCCCATGCGGCCTGCAAAAGAGGTCCCAGCCCCAGGTAGCAGTCCCCGACGTGGAGGGAGGGGGGGTTCACAACAGGACAGAGGGAAACCCTGGAGTGTGAGGGTCCGACCATCCCAGGGAGAGGGCCCGTGTTCACCCCAAAATCCGCCAGGGAGGGGGGACGTTTACTCAGCATACTGGGAACACAGGCGGGTCCCATCTCCTGACAGGACACCACCCCACCGGAGTAGGGGGGCTGCCGGCCAATGGGAACGCTGCGACATCAGCCTAGACCCTGCCGTGTGCGTCCTGGTGAGACGTAACTCGCGGGGCCAGTCCCCGTCCAGTGGGACTATGTCGCAGCCGACCCAGCGCGGAGCTAAGGCCTGCATGCGCTCGCTGCCCAGACTGGGGTGACCAATGGATATGGGGGTCCAGCCCGGGAAAATAATTACTTGAAGATCTCACAGGAAAAAAATTCATTACTAAATACATTCTTACTAATTTTTACCAAAAATATGTAGCAGAAAACAAATTGGCCTAAAATGTTAAAAAATTTAGATTTTTACTTTTTTTTTTTTGGAGAATTTCATGTAAAAAATATTATTTTTTCAGAATTGTCGTTTTTTTTGTTTGTAGCACAAAAAGTAAAAATCGCAGAGGTGATAAAATAGCACCAAAAGAAAGCTCTGTTTGTGGGAAAAAAAGGACGTCAAATTCATTCGGGTACAGCGTCGCACGACCGCGCAATTGTCAGTTAAAGTCACGCAGTGCCGAATCGCAAAATAGGCCCTGGTCATTGAGCAGCCAAATCCTCCGGGGCTGAAGTGGTTAAAACTGACATCCTATGCAGGAAGAGAGAGGGTGTACCCTCCGGAACCGCCCATGGGCGGAGCCAGAACTTTTTCCTGCTTAGTGTCCTACTCCTGTAGGGGGCGGTATAACCCAACTGATATGAATCAGAGACTGCGTCCGTCAATGAACAATAGAGAAAGGAGCTACGAGTCTGCCCCTCCCCCTGCTGGGTGACCCAGAAAAGAGCTATGAGTCTGCCCCTCCCCCTGCTGGGTGACCCAGAAAAGAGCTACGAGTCTGCCCCTCCCCCTGCTGGGTGACCCAGAAAAGAGCTACGAGTCTGCCCCTCCCCCTGCTGGGTGACCCAGAAAAGAGCTACGAGTCTGCCACTCCCCCTGCTGGGTGACCCAGAAAAGAGCTACGAGTCTGCCACTCCCCCTGCTGGGTGACCCAGAAAAGATCTACGAGTCTGCCCCTCCCCCTGCTGGGTGACCCAGAAAAGAGCTACGAGTTTGCCCCTCCCCCTGCTGGGTGACCCAGAAAAGAGCTACGAGTCTGCCCCTCCCCCTGCTGGGTGACCCAGAAAAGAGCTACGAGTCTGCCACTCCCCCTGCTGGGTGACCCAGAAAAGAGCTACGAGTCTGCCCCTCCCCCTGCTGGGTAAAATGGTGTTCCAGGGAAGGAAGCCCCGCCTCTTCATGTAGGTGGGGGCGGGGTGACTTACCTGAGATGACTCCAATACAGAGGTAGAGCTGATAGAGGTGAGAGCAGAAGGAGGCCAAAAACATCCCCAGAGAGGAGAGAACTCCGCCCACCGAGACCACCCACCGACACCCGAACCTCAGCGCGAGGGCACACCCCAGAGGACCTGAGAGGAGGAGTCACACAGAGAAATCACCTAATATACAGAGAGATCAGATACAGTGCAATACAGGGGTATGAGGCACAGTGTAATAAGGAGGTATGAGGCACAGTGTAATAAGGAGGTATGAGGCACAGTGTAATAAGGAGGCATGAGGCACAGTATAATACAGGGGTATGAGGCACAGTGTAATAAGGAGGCATGAGGCACAGTATAATAGGGAGGTATGAGGCACAGTGTAATATGGAGGTATGAAGCACAGTATAATAGGGAGGTATGAAGCACAGTGTAATAAGGAGGTATGAGGCACAGTATAATAGGGAGGTATGAAGCACAGTGTAATAAGGAGGTATGAGGCACAGTATAATAGGGAGGTATGAGGCACAGTGTAATATGGAGGTATGAAGCACAGTATAATAGGGAGGTATGAAGCACAGTGTAATATGGAGGTACGAGGCACAGTATAATAGGGAGGTATGAAGCACAGTGTAAAAAGCAGGTATGAGGCACAGTATAATAGGGAGGTATGAAGCACAGTGTAATAAGGAGGCATGAGGCACAGTATAATACAGGGGTATGAGGCACAGTGTAATAAGGAGGCATGAGGCACAGTATAATAGGGAGGTATGAGGCACAGTATAATAGGGAGGTATGAAGCACAGTGTAATAAGGAGGTATGAGGCACAGTATAATAGGGAGGTATGAGGCACAGTGTAATATGGAGGTACGAGGCACAGTATAATAGGGAGGTATGAAGCACAGTGTAAAAAGCAGGTATGAGGCACAGTATAATAGGGAGGTATGAAGCACAGTGTAATAAGGAGGCATGAGGCACAGTATAATACAGGGGTATGAGGCACAGTGTAATAAGGAGGCATGAGGCACAGTATAATAGGGAGGTATGAGGCACAGTATAATAGGGAGGTATGAAGCACAGTGTAATAAGGAGGTATGAGGCACAGTATAATAGGGAGGTATGAGGCACAGTGTAATATGGAGGTATGAAGCACAGTATAATAGGGAGGTATGAAGCACAGTGTAATATGGAGGTACGAGGCACAGTATAATAGGGAGGTATGAAGCACAGTGTAATAAGGAGGTATGAGGCACAGTATAATAGGGAGGTATGAGGCACAGTGTAATAAGGAGGTATGAGGCACAGTATAATAGGGAGGTATGAGGCACAGTGTAATATGGAGGTACGAGGCACAGTATAATAGGGAGGTATGAAGCACAGTGTAAAAAGCAGGTATGAGGCACAGTATAATAGGGAGGTATGAAGCACAGTGTAATAAGGAGGCATGAGGCACAGTATAATACAGGGGTATGAGGCACAGTGTAATAAGGAGGCATGAGGCACAGTATAATAGGGAGGTATGAGGCACAGTATAATAGGGAGGTATGAAGCACAGTGTAATAAGGAGGTATGAGGCACAGTATAATAGGGAGGTATGAGGCACAGTGTAATATGGAGGTATGAAGCACAGTATAATAGGGAGGTATGAAGCACAGTGTAATATGGAGGTACGAGGCACAGTATAATAGGGAGGTATGAAGCACAGTGTAATAAGGAGGTATGAGGCACAGTATAATAGGGAGGTATGAAGCACAGTGTAATAAGGAGGTATGAGGCACAGTATAATAGGGAGGTATGAGGCACACTGTAATACAGAGGTATGAGGCACAGTGTATAATACGGAGGTATGAGGCACTCACTCAGCAGTTGTTGCACGGCGATGGCGCAGGACGTCACCCAGGAAACGTTGCCGGAAGCCGACTGAAAATATTCCACAAATTCCGGGAAGAAAATCCCAAAAGATCGCAGAGTTCCGAATACAAGCCCCGCCTGCAGGAAGGAGGAGAGCAACAAGACCACGCCCCCCAATGTGTCCGCCATAACAGGGGATGGGTAACTGACCTGCAGGGGAGAGGAAATATTACAACTAAGTGATCACTGACAACCCCAATGTGTCCAATACAGAGTCAGGTGGGTACAGGTGAGGGGTGTAGAGTCAGGTGGGTACAGGTGAGGTGTGTAGAGTCAGGTGGGTACAGGTGAGGGGTGTAGAGTCAGGTGGGTACAGGTGGAGTCTGTAGAATCAGGTGGGTACAGGTGGAGTGTGTAGAGTCAGGTGGGTACAGGTGAAGTGTGTAGAGTCAGGTGGGTACAGGTGAGGTGTGTAGAGTCAGGTGGGTACAGGTGAGGGGTGTAGAGTCAGGTGGGTACAGGTGGAGTCTGTAGAATCAGGTGGGTACAGGTGGAGTGTGTAGAGTCAGGTGGGTACAGGTGAGGTGTGAAGAGTCAGGTGGGTACAGGTGAGGTGTGAAGAGTCAGGTGGGTACAGGTGAGGTGTGAAGAGTCAGGTGGGTACAGGTGAGGTGTGTAGAGTCAGGTGGGTACAGGTGAAGTGTGTAGAGTCAGGTGGGTACAGGTGGAGTGTGTAGAGTCAGGTGGGTACAGGTGAGGTGTGAAGAGTCAGGTGGGTACAGGTGAGGTGTGAAGAGTCAGGTGGGTACAGGTGGAGTGTGTAGAGTCAGGTGGGTACTGGTGAGGTGTGTAGAGTCAGGTGGGTACAGGTGAGGCGTGAAGAGTCAGGTGGGTACAGGTGAGGCGTGAAGAGTCAGGTGGGTACAGGTGGAGTATGTAGAGTCAGGTGGGTACAGGTGAGGGGTGTAGAGTCAGGTGGGTACAGGTGGAGTGTGTAGAGTCAGGTGGGTACAGGTGGAGTGTGTAGAGTCAGGTGGGTACAGGTGGAGTGTGTAGAGTCAGGTGGGTACAGGTGAGGTGTGTAGAGTCAGGTGGGTACAGGTGGAGTGTGTAGAGTCAGGTGGGTACAGGTGGAGTATGTAGAGTCAGGTGGGTACAGGTGAGGTGTGTAGAGTCAGGTGGGTACAGGTGAGGTGTGTAGAGTCAGGCGGGTACAGGCGGAGTGTGTAGAGTCTGGAGGGTACAGGTGGGGTGTGTAGAGTCAGGTGGGTACAGGTGAGGTGTGTAGAGTCAGGTGTGTAGAGGTGAGGTGTGTAGAGTCAGGTGGGTAGAGGTGAGGTGTGTAGAGTCAGGTGGGTACAGGTGGGGTGTGTAGAGTCAGGTGGGTACAGGTGAGGTGTGTAGAGTCAGGTGGGTGCAGGTGAGGTGTGTAGACTCAGGTGGGTACAGGTGGGGTGTGTAGAGTCAGGTGGGTACAGGTGGAGTGTGTAGAGTCAGGTGGGGTATGTAGAGTCAGGTGCGTACAGGTGGAGTGTGTAGAGTCAGGTGGGTACAGGTGAGGTGTGTAGAGTCAGGTGGGTACAGGTGAGGGGTGTAGAGTCAGGTGGGTACAGGTGGGGTGTGTAGAGTCAGGTGGGTACAGGTGAGGGGTGTAGAGTCAGGTGGGTACAGGTGGGGTGTGTAGAGTCAGGTGGGTACAGGTGAGGGGTGTAGAGTCAGGTGGGTACAGGTGAGGGGTGTAGAGTCAGGTGGGTACAGGTGAGCGGAGTCAGGTGGGTACAGGTGAGGGGTGTAGAGTCAGGTGGGTACAGGTGAGGTGTGTAGAGTCAGGTGGGTACAGGTGAGGTGTGTAGAGTCAGGTGGGTACAGGTGAGGTGTGTAGAGTCAGGTGGGTACAGGTGAGGTGTGTAGAGTCAGGTGGGTACAGGTGAGGTGTGTAGAGTCAGGTGGGTACAGGTGGAGTCTGTAGAATCAGGTGGGTACAGGTGGAGTGTGTAGAGTCAGGTGGGTACAGGTGAGGTGTGAAGAGTCAGGTGGGTACAGGTGAGGTGTGAAGAGTCAGGTGGGTACAGGTGGAGTGTGTAGAGTCAGGTGGGTACAGGTGAGGCGTGAAGAGTCAGGTGGGTACAGGTGAGGCGTGAAGAGTCAGGTGGGTACAGGTGGAGTATGTAGAGTCAGGTGGGTACAGGTGAGGGGTGTAGAGTCAGGTGGGTACAGGTGGAGTGTGTAGAGTCAGGTGGGTACAGGTGGAGTGTGTAGAGTCAGGTGGGTACAGGTGAGGTGTGTAGAGTCAGGTGGGTACAGGTGGAGTGTGTAGAGTCAGGTGGGTACAGGTGAGGTGTGTAGAGTCAGGTGGGTACAGGTGGAGTGTGTAGAGTCAGGTGGGTACAGGTGGAGTGTGTAGAGTCAGGTGGGTACAGGTGGAGTGTGTAGAGTCAGGTGGGTACAGGTGAGGTGTGTAGAGTCAGGTGGGTACAGGTGAGGTGTGTAGAGTCAGGTGGGTACAGGTGAGGTGTGTAGAGTCAGGTGGGTACAGGTGAGGTGTGTAGAGTCAGGTGGGTACAGGTGAGGTGTGTAGGGTCAGGTGGGTACAGGTGGAGTCTGTAGAATCAGGTGGGTACAGGTGGAGTGTGTAGAGTCAGGTGGGTACAGGTGAGGTGTGAAGAGTCAGGTGGGTACAGGTGAGGTGTGAAGAGTCAGGTGGGTACAGGTGGAGTGTGTAGAGTCAGGTGGGTACAGGTGAGGCGTGAAGAGTCAGGTGGGTACAGGTGAGGCGTGAAGAGTCAGGTGGGTACAGGTGGAGTATGTAGAGTCAGGTGGGTACAGGTGAGGGGTGTAGAGTCAGGTGGGTACAGGTGGAGTGTGTAGAGTCAGGTGGGTACAGGTGGAGTGTGTAGAGTCAGGTGGGTACAGGTGAGGTGTGTAGAGTCAGGTGGGTACAGGTGGAGTGTGTAGAGTCAGGTGGGTACAGGTGAGGTGTGTAGAGTCAGGTGGGTACAGGTGGAGTGTGTAGAGTCAGGTGGGTACAGGTGGAGTGTGTAGAGTCAGGTGGGTACAGGTGGAGTGTGTAGAGTCAGGTGGGTACAGGTGAGGTGTGTAGAGTCAGGTGGGTACAGGTGGAGTGTGTAGAGTCAGGTGGGTACAGGTGGAGTATGTAGAGTCAGGTGGGTACAGGTGGAGTATGTAGAGTCAGGTGGGTACAGGTGAGGTGTGTAGAGTCAGGTGGGTACAGGTGAGGTGTGTAGAGTCAGGTGGGTACAGGTGAAGTGTGTAGAGTCAGGTGGGTACAGGTGAGGTGTGTAGAGTCAGGTGGGTACAGGTGAGGTGTGTAGAGTCAGGTGGGTACAGGTGAGGTGTGTAGAGTCAGGCGGGTACAGGTGAGGTGTGAAGAGTCAGGCGGGTACAGGCGGAGTGTGTAGAGTCTGGAGGGTACAGGTGGGGTGTGTAGAGTCAGGTGGGTACAGGTGAGCGGAGTCAGGTGGGTACAGGTGAGGGGTGTAGAGTCAGGTGGGTACAGGTGGGGGTGTAGAGTCAGGTGGGTACAGGTGGGGTGTGTAGAGTCAGGTGGTTACAGGTGGGGTGTGTAGAGTCAGGTGGGTACAGGTGAGGGGTGTAGAGTCAGGTGGGTACAGGTGGGGGTGTAGAGTCAGGTGGGTACAGGTGAGGTGTGTAGAGTCAGGGGGGTACAGGTGAGGTGTGTAGAGTCAGGTGGGTAAAGGTGAGGTGTGTAGAGTCAGGTGGGTACAGGTGAGGTGTGTAGAGTCAGGTGGGTACAGGTGAAGAGTGTACAGTCAGGTGGGTAAAGGTGGGTGTGTAGAGTCAGGTGGGTACAGGTGAGGTGTGTAGAGTCAGGTGGGTACAGGTGAGGTGTGAAGAGTCAGGTGGGTACAGGTGGAGTGTGTAGAGTCAGGTGGGTACAGGTGAGGTGTGTAGAGTCAAGTGGGTACCGGTGAGGCGTGAAGAGTCAAGTGGGTACAGGTGAGGTGTAGAGTCAGGTGGGTACAGGTGAGGTGTAGAGTCAGGTGGGTACAGGTGAGGTGTGTAGAGTCAAGTGGGTACCGGTGAGGCGTGAAGAGTCAAGTGGGTACAGGTGAGGTGTAGAGTCAGGTGGGTACAGGTGGAGTGTGTAGAGTCAGGTGGGTACAGGTGGAGTGTGTAGAGTCAGGTGGGTACAGGTGAGGTGTGTAGAGTCAGGTGTATACAGGTGGAGTGTGTAGAGACAGGTGAGGTGTGTAGAGTCAGGTGGGTACAGGTGAGGTGTGTAGAGTCAAGTGGGTACCGGTGAGGCGTGAAGAGTCAAGTGGGTACAGGTGAGGTGTAGAGTCAGGTGGGTACAGGTGGAGTGTGTAGAGTCAGGTGGGTACAGGTGGAGTGTGTAGAGTCAGGTGGGTACAGGTGAGGTGTGTAGAGTCAGGTGTATACAGGTGGTGTGTAGAGTCAGGTGGGTACAGGTGGGGTGTGTAGAGGCAGGTGGGTACAGGTGAGGGGTGTAGGCTCAGGTGGGTACAGGTGGAGTGTGTAGAGTCAGGTGGGGTGTGTAGAGTCAGGTGGGTACAGGTGGGGTGTGTAGAGTCAGGTGGGTACAGGTGAGGGGTATAGAGTCAGGTGGGTACAGGTGAGGGGTGTAGAGTCAGGTGGGAACAGGTGAGGGGTGTAGAGTCAGGTGGGTACAGGTGAGGTGTGAAGAGTCAGGTGGGTACAGGTGGGGTGTGTAGAGTCAGGTGGGTACAGGAGGGGTGTGTAGAGTCAGGTGGGTACAGGTGGGGTGTAGAGTCAGGTGTGTACAGGTGAGGTGTGTAGAGTCAGGTGGGTACAGGTGAGGTGTGTAGAGTAAGGTGGGTACAGGTGAGGTGTGTAGAGTCAGGTGGGTACAGGTGAGGTGTGTAGAGTAAGGTGGGTACAGGTGAGGTGTGTAGAGTCAGGTGGGTACAGGTGAGGTGTGTAGAGTCAGGTGTGTACAGGTGAGGTGTGTAGAGTCAGGTGGGTACAGGTGGGGTGTGTAGAGGCAGGTGGGTACAGGTGGGGTGTGTAGAGGCAGGTGGGTACAGGTGGGGTGTAGAGTCAGGTGTGTACAGGTGAGGTGTGTAGAGTCAGGTGGGTACAGGTGAGGTGTGTAGAGTCAGGTGGGTACAGGTGAGGTGTGTAGAGTCAGGTGGGTACAGGTGAGGTGTGTAGAGTAAGGTGGGTACAGGTGAGGTGTGTAGAGTCAGGTGGGTACAGGTGAGGTGTGTAGAGTAAGGTGGGTACAGGTGAGGTGTGTAGAGTCAGGTGGGTACAGGTGAGGTGTGTAGAGTCAGGTGTGTACAGGTGAGGTGTGTAGAGTCAGGTGGGTACAGGTGGGGTGTGTAGAGGCAGGTGGGTACAGGTGGGGTGTGTAGAGGCAGGTGGGTACAGGTGGAGTGTGTAGAGACAGGTGGGGTGTGTAGAGTCAGGTGGGTACAGGTGGGGTGTGTAGAGTCAGGTGGGTACAGGTGGGGGTGTAGAGTCAGGTGGGTACAGGTGGGGTGTGTAGAGTCAGGTGGCTACAGGTGAGGTGTGTAGACTCAGGTGGGTACAGGTGGGGTGTGTAGAGTCAGGTGGGTACAGGTGGAGTGTGTAGAGACAGGTGGGGTGTGTAGAGTCAGGTGGGTACAGGTGAGGGGTGTAGAGTCAGGTGGGTACAGGTGGGGGTGTAGAGTCAGGTGGGTACAGGTGAGGTGTGTAGAGTCAGGGGGGTACAGGTGAGGTGTGTAGAGTCAGGTGGGTAAAGGTGAGGTGTGTAGAGTCAGGTGGGTACAGGTGAGGTGTGTAGAGTCAGGTGGGTACAGGTGAAGAGTGTACAGTCAGGTGGGTAAAGGTGGGTGTGTAGAGTCAGGTGGGTACAGGTGAGGTGTGTAGAGTCAGGTGGGTACAGGTGAGGTGTGAAGAGTCAGGTGGGTACAGGTGGAGTGTGTAGAGTCAGGTGGGAACAGGTGAGGGGTGTAGAGTCAGGTGGGTACAGGTGAGGTGTGTAGAGTCAAGTGGGTACCGGTGAGGCGTGAAGAGTCAAGTGGGTACAGGTGAGGTGTAGAGTCAGGTGGGTACAGGTGGAGTGTGTAGAGTCAGGTGGGTACAGGTGGAGTGTGTAGAGTCAGGTGGGTACAGGTGAGGTGTAGAGTCAGGTGGGTACAGGTGGAGTGTGTAGAGTCAGGTGGGTACAGGTGGAGTGTGTAGAGTCAGGTGGGTACAGGTGAGGTGTAGAGTCAGGTGGGTACAGGTGAGGGGTGTAGAGTCAGGTGGGTACAGCTGAGGTGTGTAGAGTCAGGTGGGTACAGGTGAGGGGTGTAGAGTCAGGTGGGTAGGGGGTGGGGTGTACGGAGTCAGGAGACCACTTCAGCCTCCTATACCAATCACTACCCATCCCTACAAAATCCATCCCCCATGGGGGACCGTCTTTTCTAAGCAGCCAACAAATCCAAACCCCTCCCCCCGGGAACCATCCTCTATGAGCAGTTATCCCAAACCCCTCCCCCGGGAACCATTCTCTATGAGCCGTCATCCCAAACCCCTCCCCCACGAAACCATTCTCTATGAGCAGTCATCCCAAACCCCTCCCCCCGGGAACCATCCTCTATGATCAGTCATCCCAAACCCCTCCCCCCGGGAACCATCCTCTATGATCAGTCATCCCAAACCCCTCCCCCGGGGGACAATGCTCTATGATCAGTCATCCCAAACCCCTCCCCCCAGGAACCATTCTCTATGAGCAGTCATCCCAAACCCCTCCCCCACGAAACCATCCTCTATGAGCCGTCATCCCAAACCCCTCCCCCCGGGAACCATCCTCTATGAGCAGTCATCCCAAACCCCTCCCCCCGGGAACCCCAAACCCCTCCCCCCAGGAACCATTCTCTATGAGCAGTCATCCCAAACCCCTCCCCCGGGAACCATCCTCTATGATCAGTCATCCCAAACCCCTCCCCCCGGGAACCCCAAACCCCTCCCCACGGGAACCATCCTCTATGAGCCGTCATCTCAAACCCCTCCCCCCAGGAACCATTCTCTATGAGCCGTCATCTCAAACCCCTCCCCCCAGGAACCATTCTCTATGAGCAGTCATCCCAAACCCCTCCCCCGGGAACCATCCTCTATGATCAGTCATCCCAAACCCCTCCCCCCGGGAACCCCAAACCCCTCCCCCCGGGAACCATTCTCTATGAGCAGTCATCCCAAACCCCTCCCCCAGGAACCATCCTCTATGAGCAGTCATCCCAAACCCCTCCCCCCGGTATCCATCCTCTATGAGCCGTCATCCCCTCCCCCCGGGAACCATCCTCTATGAGCAGTTATCCCAAACCCCTCCCCCGGGAACCATTCTCTATGAGCCGTCATCCCAAACCCCTCCCCCCGGGAACCATTCTCTATGAGCAGTCATCCCAAACCCCTCCCCCCGAGAACCATCCTCTATGAGCAGTTTTCCAAACCCCTCCCCCCGGGAACCATCCTCTATGAGCAGTCATCCCAAACCCCTCCCCCCGGGAACCCCAAACCCCTCCCCCCAGGAACCATTCTCTATGAGCAGTCATCCCAAACCCCTCCCCCGGGAACCATCCTCTATGATCAGTCATCCCAAACCCCTCCCCCCGGGGAACCATCCTCTATGAGCAGTCATCCCAAACCCCTCCCCCCGGGAATCCCAAACCCCTCCCCCCGGGAACCATCCTCTATGAGCAGTCATCCCAAACCCCTCTCCCCGGGAACCCCAAACCCCTCCCCCCGGGAACCATCCTATATGAGCAGTCATCCCAAACCCCTCCCCCCAGGAACCATCCTCTATGAGCCGTAATCCCAAACCCCTCCCCCCGGGAACCATAATCTATGAGCAGTCATCCCAAACCCCTCCCCCCGGGAACCATTCTCTATGATCAGTCATCCCAAACCCCTCCCCCCGGGGAACCATCCTCTATGATCAGTCATCCCAAACCCCTCCCCCCGGGAACCATAATCTATGAGCAGTCATCCCAAACCCCTCCCCCCGGGAACCATTCTCTATGATCAGTCATCCCAAACCCCTCCCCCCGGGAATCCCAAACCCCTCCCCCCGGGAACCATCCTCTATGAGCAGTCATCCCAAACCCCTCCCCCCGGGAATCCCAAACCCCTCCCCCCGGGAACCATTCTCTATGAGCCGTTATCCCAAACCCTTCCCCCCGGGAACCATCCTCTATGAGTAGTCATCCCAAACCCCTCCCCCCGGGAACCATCCTCTATGATCAGTCATCCCAAACCCCTCCCCCCGGGAACCCCAAACCCCTCCCCCCAGGAACCATCCTCTATGATCAGTCATCCCAAACCCCTCCCCCCCGGGAACCCCAAACCCCTCCCCCTGGGGTAACATTCTCTATGATCAGTCATCCCAAACCCCTCCCCCCGGGAACCCCAAACCCCTCCCCCCGGGGAACCATTCTCTATGAGCAGTCATCCCGAACCCCTCCCCCCAGGAACCATCCTCTATGATCAGTCATCCCAAACCCCTCCCCCGGGAACCATTCTCTATGAGCAGTCATCCCAAACCCCTCCCCCCGGGGAACCATTCTCTATGAGCAGTCATCCCGAACCCCTCCCCCCAGGAACCATCCTCTATGATCAGTCATCCCAAACCCCTCCCCCCGGGAACCCCCAAACCCCTCCCCCGGGGAACCATCCTCTATGAGCAGTCATCCCAAACCCCTCCCCCCGGGAACCATCCTCTATGAGCCGTCATCCCAAACCCCTCCCCTGGGGAACCATCCGCTATGAGCCGTCATCCCTCCCCCCTCCCCCCCAGGAACCATCCTCTACGAGCAGTCATTCCCAAACCCCTCCCCCCAGGAACCATCCTCTATGAGCAGTCATCCCAAACCCCTCCCCCCAGGAACCATCCTCTATGAGCCGTCATCCCAAACCCCTCCCCTGGGGAACCATCCTCTATGATCAGTCATCCCAAACCCCTCCCCCCAGGAACCATCCTCTATGATCAGTCATCCCAAACCCCTCCCCCCGGGAACCCCCAAACCCCTCCCCCGGTAAACCATCCTCTATGAGCAGTCATCCCAAACCCCTCCCCCCGGGGAACCATTCTCTATGAGCAGTCATGCCAAACCCCTCCCCCCGGGAACCCCAAACCCCTCCCCCGGGGTACCATTCTCTATGATCAGTCATCTCAAACCCCTCCCCCTGGGGAACCATTCTCTATGAGCAGTCATCCCAAACCCCTCCCCCGGGAACCCCAAACCCCTCCCCCAGGAACCATCCTCTATGAGCAGTCATCCCAAACCCCTCCCCCCGGGAACCATTCTCTATGAGCAGTCATCCCAAACCCCTCCCCCCGGGAACCCTCCTCTATGAGCAGTCATCCCAAACCCCTCCCCCCGGGAACCCCAAACCCCTCCCCCCGGGGTACCATTCTCTATGAGCAGTCATCCCAAACCCCTCCCCCCGGGAACCCCAAACCCCTCCCCCCGGGGTACCATTCTCTATGAGCAGTCATCCCAAACCCCTCCCCCCGGGAACCCCAAACCCCTCCCCCTGGGGTAACATTCTCTATGATCAGTCATCCCAAACCCCTCCCCCCGGGAACCCCAAACCCCTCCCCCCGGGGAACCATTCTCTATGAGCAGTCATCCCGAACCCCTCCCCCCAGGAACCATCCTCTATGATCAGTCATCCCAAACCCCTCCCCCCGGGAACCCCAAACCCCTCCCCCCGGGGAACCATTCTCTATGAGCAGTCATCCCAAACCCCTCCCCCGGGAACCCCAAACCCCTCCCCCAGGAACCATCCTCTATGAGCAGTCATCCCAAACCCCTCCCCCCGGGAACCATTCTCTATGAGCAGTCATCCCAAACCCCTCCCCCCGGGAACCCTCCTCTATGACCAGTCATCCCAAACCCCTCCCCCCGGGAACCATCCTCTATGAGCAGTCATCCCAAACCCCTCCCCCCGGGAACCCCAAACCCCTCCCCCCGGGGTACCATTCTCTATGAGCAGTCATCCCAAACCCCTCCCCCGGGAACCCCAAACCCCTCCCCCAGGAACCATCCTCTATGATCCAGGATTAGATTCCGGCTTTCAGTTGATTGAAGCAGAAGAAGGAAACATTGACACTCTAAGGACCGCCCCTGAGGAAGCTGCCAATGAGAAGGATAACAAACTGCCCAATCTCACCTCCTGTCACATGATCCCCGGAGATGGCTCCTCCCACATTGATCTCAGTGTTGGTTGATGGAACGCCAGAGGAGACCTGAAATAACACAGCGTGTCAGCTGACTCCTCCTCCTCCATTCACCAACATCACACAGTGTCAGCTGACTCCTCCTCCTCCATTCACCAACATCACACAGTGTCAGCTGACTCCTCCCCCTCCTCCTATCACACAGAATCTGATCAGCGACTCCTCCCCCCTCCTCCAATCACACAGAATCAGATCAGTGACTCCTCCCCTCCTCCTCCAATCACACAGAATCTGATCAGTGACTCCTCCCCCCTCCAATCAATCACTGACTCCTCCCCCCTCCTCCAATCACACAGAATCTGATCACTGACTCCTCCCCCCTCCTCCCATCACACAGAATCTGATCAGTGACTCCTCCCCTCCTCCTCCAATCACACAGAATCTGATCAGTGACTCCTCCCCTCCTCCTCCAATCACACAGAATCCGATTAGCGACTCCTCCCCCCTCCTCCAATCACACAGAAGCTGATCAGTGACTCCACCCCCCTCCTCCAATCACACAGAATCTGATCAGTGACTCCTCCCCCCTCCTCCAATCACACAGAATCTGATCAGTGACTCCTCCCCCCTCCTCCAATCACACAGAATCTGATCAATGACTCCTCCCCCTCCTCCAATCACACAGAATCTGATCAGTGACTCCTCCCCCTCCAATCACACAGAATCTGATCAGTGACTCCTCCCCTCCTCCAATCACACAGAATCTGATCAGTGACTCCTCCCCCCTCCAATCACACAGAATCCGATCAGTGACTCCTCCCCCCTCCTCCAATCACACAGAATCTGATCAGTGACTCCTCCCCTCCTCCAATCACACAGAATCTGATCAATGACTCCTCCCCCCTCCTCCAATCACACAGAATCTGATCAGTGACTCCTCCCCTCCTCCAATCACACAGAATCTGATCAGTGACTCCTCCCTCTCCTCCAATCACACAGAATCTGATCAGTGACTCCTCTCCCTCCTCCAATCACACAGAATCTGATCAATGACTCCTCCCCCTCCTCCAATCACACAAAATCTGATCAGTGACTCCTCTCCCTCCTCCAATCACACAGAATCTGATCAGTGACTCCTCCCCCCTCCTCCAATCACACAGAATCTGATCAGTGACTCCTCCTCCTCCTCCAATCACACAGAATCTGATCAGTGACTCCTCCCCCTCCTCCAATCAAACAGAATCTGATCAGTGACTCCTCCCCCTCCTCCAATCACACAGAATCTGATCAGTGACTCCTCCCCCTCCTCCAATCACACAGAATCTGATCAGTGACTCCTCCCCCTCCTCCAATCACACAGAATCTGATCAGTGACTCCTCCCCCTCCTCCAATCAAACAGAATCTGATCAGTGACTCCTCCCCCTCCTCCAATCACACAGAATCTGATCAGTGACTCCTCCCCCTCCTCCAATCACACAGAATCTGATCAGTGACTCCTCCCCCTCCTCCAATCACACAGAATCTGATCAGTGACTCCTCCCCCCTCCTCCAATCACACAGAATCTGATCAGTGACTCCTCCCTTCTCCTCCAATCACAGAATCTGATCAGTGACTCCTCCCCCCTCCTCCAATCACACAGAATCTGATCAGTGACTCCTCCCCCCTCCTCCAATCACACATAATCTGATAAGTGACTCCTCCCCCCTCCTCCAATCACACATAATCTGATCAGTGACTCCTCCCCCCTCCTCCAATCACACATAATCTGATCAGTGACTCCTCCCCCTCCTCCAATCACACAGAATCTGATCAGTGACTCCTCCCCCCTCCTCCAATCACACAGAATCTGATCAGTGACTCCTCCCCCTCCTCCAATCACACAGAATCTGATCAGTGACTCCTCCCCCCTCCTCCAATCACACAGAATCTGATCAGTGACTCCTCCCCCCTCCTCCAATCACACAGAATCTGATCAGTGACTCCTCCCCTCCTCCAATCACACAGAATCTGATCAGTGACTCCTCCCTCTCCTCCAATCACACAGAATCTGATCAGTGACTCCTCCCCCTCCTCCAATCAAACAGAATCTGATCAGTGACTCCTCCCCCTCCTCCAATCACACAGAATCTGATCAGTGACTCCTCCCCCCTCCTCCAATCACACAGAATCTGATCAGTGACTCCTCCCCCCCTCCTCCAATCACAGAATCTGATCAGTGACTCCTCCCCCCTCCTCCAATCACACAGAATCTGATCAGTGACTCCTCCCCCTCCTCCAATCACACAGAATCTGATCAGTGACTCCTCCCCCCTCCTCCAATCAAACAGAATCTGATCAGTGACTCCTCCCCCCTCCTCCAATCACACAGAATCTGATCAGTGACTCCTCCCCCCTCCTCCAATCACACAGAATCTGATCAGTGACTCCTCCCCCCTCCTCCAATCACACAGAATCTGATCAGTGACTCCTCCCCTAGGTGTCAGTACGGATGATGGCAGCCAATCAGCTTTTACCTTCTCTCCTCTCAGTGAAGATTCGACAATAAAACCTGGAAGGTGATTGGCCGCCTCTCTCCTGGTGTCGGTGGGGGAGGGGTGATCCCGGTTGGGGGATGGGGTGATTCCGGTGTCCGGAGGTCTCCTCGTGCCGGGTGTCAGCCGTCAGGTGTGGTGGGCGGGGATCTCTGTCATGTTTTGAATGGAGGGGGCGGGATGAGCAGTGAGTGGAGGAGTGGCCGCAGATCCCGGAAGCGGCGTGCGTTCCACAGGGCGGAAGTGGGCGGGATGAGGACTATGCGGAGGTGTGGCCTATGATATCAGCTGACCCCGGAAGCGGTGTGCGTTCCAGAAGGCGGAAGTGGGCGGGGTGTGGCAGTGTATGAGGAGCGGAGGATTGTGGGAAAGGGGAATCCCCGACACGAGGAGGCTGAGAGAGTGGAGGAGGCGGAAAAGACGCCGATCTACCGACCGACCGACCGACAGACAGACCGAGAGATACAGGGGGGTGAGTGTACCGGGACCACAACTATAATAATAACACGAGCTGTGTACACCCCTCCCCCACCCTCCTATATATATTCGGGGTCCCCTCCCCCCAGAGACATTCCTAATACAGCCAATCACAGGGGGGTGGGGCTGTCACTGTTTGTGGGAGGAGCCTGGTGTGAGGGGGGAGGGACTCTTGTGGGCGGGGTCTGTATACAGTGGTCTGAGGACCTCCAGCATCATCTAACCCTTTCCTCCCCAGCCTGACCCCCTCCCCTCCATTCCTAGAATGTCCCTTCATCCAATCATGGAGGTGCAGAGTGACATGTGGGCGTTACCTAAATGTACAGTCTGCCTAGCACCGCCCACTCCAATGTATAACTCCTCCCACTGTTTACATCAGGACTGAAGGGGGGGGGGTTATGGTGAGGAGCCCTGTGATGAGGACACTGTGCTGTTGGGGGGGGGACCCCTGTGCTATTGGACCCCTGTAGTGTTGAGGAGCCCTGTGCTGTGGGGGGGGACCCCTGTGATGTTGGAGGACCCCTGTAATGGTGAGGATACTGTGCTGTTGGGGGACCCCTTTTATGGCGAGGACCCCGGTGCTGTGGGGGGACCCCTGTGCTATTGGACCCCTGTAATGGTGAGGACCCCTGTGCTGTGGGGGGGAGGGACACTGTGATGGGGATCCTGTGCTGTGGTGTTGGGGGGGACCCCTGTGGTGTTGGGGGGGACCCCTGTAATGAGGACTACTGTGCTATTGGACCCCTATAATGGTGAGGATGGTGTTGGGGGACCCCTGTAATGAGGACCCCTGTGGTGTTGGACCCCTGTGGTGTTGGGGGGAGGGGGATCTCCGGACACATTATTGGGTGGATCGGTAACACAAATTGCTGATCAGCCAATCACAGGGCAGTAACTGGATGTAGAGGTGGTGAAGATGAGAATGGGGATTGGATGGGTGTGGTTGGTGGGCGGGGTTGAAGGATTTCTAGGCGCTCTCAGGATCATAGAGGAAATCTCCAGTGGGCGGCAGTTGTGTGGCTGAGGTTGGAGGGGGATGGGCAGAACATCCAACCTTGAAGCAGATGGGATACAGCAGCAGAAGTGAGACTCCAATTGGCTGGAGAAGATTTCGCTTCTCTCCTCTAATAATCAGCAGACTCCGCCCACAATGATCATTAACATAAATACCCCACCCCTTCCCTGTGTGTGGGAGGGACCTATACCCCTTTACACTGGAAACAGTCCTGTCTCCTAATTGGCTCACCATTCAGGGGGGTGGAGTCTGGATTCTGTATGACATCACCACCTGTCTGAGCCAATCACAGGAGTCCCTCCTCCCAGGCATGATTATAATAGATGGGGCGGAGTCATCTGATTTTCCCCCTCCCCCCAGGACTGCAGGTCTCCCCGCCCCCCTGTCTGAAGAACCAATTGCAGAGTCAGATCTCCCGCCCCCTCCCTTGCTGTGATTGGTTCCTTTCACAGGAAACGCCCATCACTGAGTGGAGGCGGAGAGAGAA